>NC_072732.1:96280866-96580866 GCF_026930045.1 Uloborus diversus | reverse complement strand
GAAATTATTTTTTAAGGGAAAGCTGCCTTTCACTGTGATGTTAAAAAACAATTCCTATTAAAAAAATATGAATTTCAAACCTTCATTTTACAAGTCAGTTTCAAGTGAAGGATTTTTAAAAACTGTTATCAATAAAAATCCATAATAAATCACACATAATCTTAGGTAATTTTGATGAATTTTTTAATACTTAAAATGGCACTATTTTAAGAAAGCAATGTATGAAAATCAAAAGTTGCATAGTTTGAAAACTTTTTTTCCACTAATGCATATTTTATAAGTTATAGAATCTCTACTATTCATACCAATGAGCCACAAAATGTACATATGCATAAAAATACAAATATATAACTATATCATTATCTAATATAACCATTATCTACATGTATAAATGAGAAAAGGAGGAATTTCTTTCTTTGAAACAAATTATATTGAACTTGAAATTAATGGTTGGAATAGATGGGAAATGAAAACAATACTCATTTCAACAAATATATGGAAAGTAGTTACAGTTCAACATAAAGAATTTCACGAAAGCTCAACACAAGAGAAAGTTTCTTTACAACTCTGAAAACCACTTGAATTTTCAGAACAAAACAAAAGTAATTAGAGGTAACAATGTTCAGACTTACTCAACACCTTTCTTTGGTTTGCTTTTGGCTTTTTTCTTTACAAACATTTGGGCTTCCGGAAATAATAAAGAACGTCTCAAACATTCTTTCAAGAAGGCATACCATCCTGAGGAATTGGCTGAAATTGCACAGTACTCGTTTGCATAGAACAGCAAACCACTTTTATACATACATACATACATACAAGCACACAAGAAACATAGCAGCCTGCTGCTTCTCAAAATTGCTGACCAGGAAAATTTGTAGCACAATTTATTTGTTAATTTAAAAAATGTTTATATCCTCACACAAGTCTGTCTCCCTGTACACTGTGATGAGCTGCCACCGTATGTGTTGGATGCTTCACTGCCTGCAACAGTTAAGACGACAACATGACATCAAAACTAATCGCTTCTGCTAGTGGATACACACATGCATGAGATGCAAGCAGCACTAAACGCAGCTGATAATGAAGCAACTTCAAAACAGCAATGGCTAAATATCAAGAATATGTAAGTCCTCGCTCCTAAAATAAGAAAAAGGATGCAAAGCCATGCACTAGAGTTCACTTTTTAAGGAAACATAAGCAGAGAAAAACCTTTTTAATATTTTAAGGTTGAATAACTGAAACAAAGTGTTATTAAGATTAGGAGTTTGACTTTTGCCATAATAACTCACTGATGTTCTTACCCTTCAAGAAAATTATAATTTTAAGTATGGTAGTTCGACCACCAAATGAATAGTTCACATGCTTTTTGAAAAGTAGGTTTCAAAAGTTTTTTTTTTTTGATGAATTGGTAACGGAAACTTCTTTCTGTACAATTACAAAAAAGAAGCATCAAAAATTTTTTGTATTTGTCTATTGTTTAGATGCTTTACTTGGTGGCTGCACCAATTTTCATTTATACCCCTAAAAACCTGAAACAAAAATACCAAAGCTATCCCAGTTTTCTTTTTTTACTATTTAAATTTAGAAACAAAATTTTATTTTTAACATTTTTAGCAATTTTTTAAATGAATCTAAAGTTTCTTCTAAAGTAAAGAATCTGATGTTTCTGCTGCTTTAAAGACATAAAAATAAAACGTGTTTTAAGGTCAGAAGCCAATTTTTTTTATCAGGGCGTTGAACCAATATGAGGTAAAAAATAGCAGTCAATAAAATTACTGCAATGCATCGTAAATACCCAAAATATAATGATTAAATGCCTTGAGAGAAGATACTACGCTACAGATAAGAAATAAAAACTATCTTCATTCTTCAGATAAGAGATTCTACCCCTCATTCTAGCTATTGAATGATTAAAATCAACTGAGCCCTAATGTCATTGTTCTATCCTTAGAATGTCAGAGCAGAGAGGGTTTTTTCTCACATTTCTATACATCTGCAGTTCCCTCGGTATCTATTGTTATTGAGCTGATTAAGTATGCAAAAAATGTGATTTTTAATGACGAACATTTGGTAAATCTAGTTTTTAATTATAGAAATGTACTTTTGTTTTTAAGTAAAAATTATTTAGAGACCCCAATTATAAACAAATTATATACCGACTAGATTTTCTTATAGTTAGAAGAAAAAAAATCAATATTTCTCGCAAATAGATAAATAGAATAAATGCAAAAAAAAGGGGGGGGGGTATAGCAAAGCGGAAAAGTGTCTGTCAGCCTTTACACATACAACTGATGAGTTGATTTAAATTAAACATTTTTGTTTAAAAAGATTTTGGTTATGACTGCTCATTTCAGTTTTTAAGATTTGAACTAATTATTCAATTTTCTACAACATTAGGATTGAAATTTGAATCCTATATAAATTGTGGCTTTACATTTGAACATAAAGTATTGTTATGTACCATAATAAAAGTATCAACTTTCTAAACAGTTTTTTATACTTAAAAAAATACAATTTGTTTGTGTTGCGGTGAAGTTAACTTCACAGCCACAACACGAACACAAATAATTATTTTTTTATGTACAAAATATACTTTTAGAAAGTCGATCCTTTAAATTATAACACATAATGGTTCCTTATATTCAAATATACAGGCACAAAAAGTCAAAGTTTAAAATATAACATTAAAAAGATGTTTCTCTGAATTTATCAGCAAGCTTTGGTACAAAAAGCAATAACAAAAAAGAAAAAAGCAACTTAAAACATGAGCTAAGCAAATGAAAATAAAAACTAAAGAATAAAAAACAATTATAAATGATGTATCAAGTTTTACCTCGTCAGGTCTCCTTTCTGTGCCTTTTAACAAAAGGTTATTAAATTCTCTTTCTAAAATTTGCCTAACCTGAAAAGAAATGAACTTTTAACTTTTATGAAAATTTAACAATAAATACAAGAGTAGTAAAATGAAATAATTATTGATAAGTTTTTAGTTCCTGATGAAACACTTTCACAAGGAAAACAATGAAGAAAGATTTTAAAAGTAAAGAATACAACAAACTAGGCTACAAAAGAGTATGGAATAGATCTATTTAGACAACAGGAGAAACTCAATCTTGAATTCATTCCAGAACTACAATAAAAATTTTCAAAGGTATTAATGAAAATTTGCTTTCTTTTACTGTAACAAACCTACATAAATAGCTGAAAAAAAAAGGGCCAATTCTTTTTAACTATTATAGTACATAAATAATAATTAAAAAAATGTATTTTCCATAGCAACAAGAAATAAGTAAAGAAAGAAACTTTAATTTCAAACTCAATCATTTTTAAGAAACAAAGAAAAAAACCTTTGTGCAGAAAAAGAAAAGAAAATATAACAATGTTAAATCACACAAATTTGCAAAAAATTGCAGACAAGCATTTATGAGTTACAAGGAACCACTATTTTCAATGCAAAAGAGGCATGTTTATGGATAAAAAGACAATCGACAGCTCACTTTTGCATTGAAAAATTTTGTTGCTTTCAATCCTGAAACACAAGTCCGCAGTTCCTTACAAAATTGCGCAATTTAAGATTGTTACATTTTCTTTTTCTAATCTCTTTTGTTCCCTGAAACACATTATTTATCAACACACAAAGATCAAATACATAGTTTCATAACAATTACAGAGAGTATAAGACGTAACAGCTAGAAAAAAGTTAAACACTGCAAAAATTAAAAACACAATTATACCTGTTTTCTCACAAGGCCTTTGCAATTACATTTGTGTTTAGAGAATTTTTAGAAAAAAAAAAAAAAAACCTTGATCGCTACACAGTTTGAAGTATCCCTAGACCACTCTTGAAGGGATTTGGTAATTATAGCTTTTACAAAAAATTAGTCCAGATGATGGTCAAGGTTAACATTTGCGACACACACACAATTTAACTCTTTTTAGAAAAAAATAATATTTTTTACACAAATAAATGAAAATTCTACAAAGCAACAATGCAAAATAATTATTTAAAAAAAAGTAATTGATAAAAAAAAAACAAGAATGACAAACCTGAGTGTTTTGTGTTGGAATTTGCAATGCTAACGCCATAGCTGCATGGTCAAAACTTTCATCAAGAGCAATCACAGATCCATGAACACCACTGTCTATCAAATTTACAGAATAATCTCGTAAGCCTATACTATCAGCCCATTTAATTACTCTGTCATTTGACCAGACTAATATATCTGAAAGGATACAAACGCAGATAAAAAAAATCAACATTTCCATAAAAATAGATCAAAAATAAAGTAACAATATAAAAACAACAAACAAAAGGTTTTAATTTACTACCTTTGATTTCATGCTCAGAAAGTTTTCTTCTGTCTTCTAGGGCTTCTCTGTTATAATTTAACCTTTTCAAACAATTTATACCATACTGTAAGCTGGTTCTACATAAAAAAAAGGAGACTTCAATATGAGAAATTATAATATACATATGTAATTCATAAATAAGCTTTTTGTAAAAGTAAGGGGGATACCTATGGAAGCCATCAACCATTTTTAAATGCATTCTAAGATCCTTTTTTGTTAAGTGGTCCAACATTCGAGCATCTACCAAACATTCCATAAAAGTAGATCTGTACTGTGCAAGTCCTAAGCTTGGTAACCATTCATTACCAATCCATTCATGATTCATTTCTCCAAATGCTAAACTCTGTGAAAGAATGGATTAGTGGTATTAAATCAAAAAAGAAATAGAACAGATAACATGCATAACATGCAAAAAAAATTATTTTTTTAGCTTGTAACGCAGAGTTGAAAACTAAAGATGTAAAATCTTACTTTTTGAATGATGGAACTGTATAGCAAAATTAATTCTAAAATTATAAAACTTAAACTTAGTCTAAGAATAGAGTAAATTCATAAATATTGCTTACAGTTCTAGATGGTTTAGGTGCAGATGGACTGGTTAGTGCTACCATTTCTTGAATTGCAAGTCTTAATTTTAACCGATGAAGTGGATTACTGATTCCAATTTCTCGTTGTATTTCTGTATCGGATAAGGCAGACATTATTGCACCACTCTTTACGTTGGCTCGGCAAGCAGCGACATACCAGGCAGGCATGCCAACCCATAGCTAAAAATTAAGTTTTAAATAAAAAAACATGTCAAAGAAAATTAATTACAGACGCTCAATTTTTATTCTGTTAGGAGGTTACCTCTCCTGCTTACTGTAGCTCACCAAACTCCGGAAACCTCTAGCAGTTCCACTCGGATCGGCTCATGGTAGGATATTACCTCTCATCTTCACTACATACTAACTACGTTAATATAGTCTTTTAAGTGCATTTTCAAAAAACTTATAATAGTAATATATTCTGGCTACACGTTAATGGAGGTGGTCGCTGAACAGAGGTGATTGTAAGCAGAAGTTTCACGGTATTAGATGATATGCTATCAGGGTTCATACACATGAGGTTAAAAAAAATTCCCTGATTTTTCCAGGCTGTTTTTTTTAGAAAATTCCAGGTTACTAGTTTCATTTAAAATTAAGTATAAATTACAATATTTTCAAAGTAATTAAAATTGTTTAAAGTAGCAATGCAAAAGAATTGAAAACTTTTCACCTTACATTTATATTAAAAATAAATGAAAATTGTTTTCTTTTATTTCTCAAAATTTATTAATTTTTTTAACCGCTTTGTTCAAAATTGTTTTCATTTGTTTACTACTTGTTGAAAACAAAGTACTTTCAACTCCTTTTAACGTTTCTTTGATGCCACGTCGCATGTGTAATATTAGAGTTTTGCTATAATTGGACAGCAATCTCTTAGCTTCCGCTTTTGGCTTACAATAATTCTTTTTATTTACTTATTAGTAAATAACACAAAACATATTGAGCAAAATACATATTTTTCACTATTAATTTGATTAACTTGTTGCATCGATTGGCATACCATATCATGCATAATAACAAAAATCAATATCCGCCAATCATAGGTCTATGCTAATAATCATTAGTTTTTTTTTTTGCATATTAATGGATGCTTACATTAAAACTTCTTTTCCAGAAAATAATTAATTAAAAAAAAATTATAATTTATTGCACATTTTAGATTACTTTCAATAGTTTACAATGAGATAAACATCCAATTCTGTTTTTGGAAATGTATGTTTACTTCCATCTTACAAATGACCAAATATGGCGACTAAATGAAAAATGTAAGATAATAAGTAAAATTTCTGTATTTGTAGCATAAAAGTAGTTATAAATAATGACCTTAAAAAACTACAATTAAGACAAAATAGATAGTTTTTAGCACTTAAGCGTCTAAATCCATTAGAATGAAAAAAAAAAAAAAATTAAATAAAATTTTGCATTTTCCCAGAAAATAATTACGAATTATCCACAAAACACGGGCACATTTTGCTTTTGTTTCAATATTTTGCATTGTAATAAACATCCAATACCATTTTGGGAAACCTAGGCACTTTTTAAAAATAATAAATCTTCATGAAACTACAATTCAATTGAAAAGTTGTTAGCACGTTTGAATCCAAGGCAATGAAAATAAGATTAAGTTTTAAGAACAAAATTCTTCATTTCTCAAAAAAATTATACTTAAAAATTAAAAAAAAAAAAACAACTTGCTGCACATTTTGCGTTACTTTCATTAGTTTGCAGTTAAAGAAAACATCCAATTCAGCTTCATTTTTGGAAACCTAGGCTTTTAAGCATCGTGTCTACTTTTATCTTGTGAATGACCAAAAATGGCGACTACGTTTCACACGTTGCTGAAAAGAGTTTTCAATCAAAAAACGATTTCTCCCATTGACCCTCACATTCTCAGGCTATTGCTTTTGAAGCAGTGAATTGTCTTCTCCCCTGTTAACCTTGTGCATAATTCCTGTTCACCTGAGGAAATTTTTTCTTGGGAAATACTGAGGGGCAAAAATGGTGACTGCAAAAGTTTTTTTTTTGGGTCGCCACTTTTTTTATTGCCACAATTTTTTTCAGGAAACATTGACAAAAATGAAGAATAGATCCCATAGTACAAAATTCCCAGGGAAAAAATTGGGAAAAAAATTTTTTTGGGGGCAAAATTGGAAAATTCCCCCGACTTTTCCCTGACATTTTTAACTATGTCATTCCCTGACAAGTCCAGGTTTTCCCGGAGCGTACGAACCCTGCGCTATAGTTAAATTGAAAAACTAGCCGAAAGAGAAAAAATACATTTTAAAGAGAAATTTTAAAATCTGTCAAAACGTTTGGACTATTTATCTGATGGAATTCATAGCTGCAAGTATAAAAGGTTCGACTAGAGAGAGATATTTTGGGTTCTCACATTTATTTTCATAGAGATAAACTGCCTATAGAATTTAGCCAATAGTTGAATTTGGAATTTTTTTTTTTCAATGGTCAAGGACTCAATTATTGGGAAAAAAATTTATTAGAGAGAATGTTGCAGGAAGCTTTTGCTACAGGACAGTGAAAACGAGGCAATCATGGATGTGTAGCAGAGTGTCTCTTATTTTCGAAGTATGAAAATATCACTCTCACCCCCTAATTTGGTTCCTTTTTATATATAAAAAAATCAGACAAAGTTTTAGCATGATTGGACAAAATTTAGAGGTAGCTCAATGAAGGAGAGGTTAAGAAGGCACGTGATGCATGCGTGCAGTATAAGGAAAACGTTTAAATAACTTTTCTATACATTTATTATTACTTTTGTTTTATATTTTAACTCATAGACAAGATGGAAACTGAGAACAAGAAAATCAAAGAAGAAAACAAAGACAGAAAACAATAATTACTCCAGATCTTGCGGCAGCTTCAAATTGAACAAAAGTGTCCCACCAAAAGCCTATGTTTGTTATTTCAGAAACTGCCAAGAGTTAGGACAAAATCTCTCTGAATTATTGGATTACTGGAGTATTGAGAAAAATGTTCGTACAATTTGTTGAACACAACCAGCTCAAACACAGGCCCGAATTCTGAGTATTGTATCCTTTTAGAGAAGAAGCTTAGTAAAAATCTTCTGTCATTTGCTTGCAGGCCCCACATAATGGAGTTGATAATTAGTTCGGTCTTTAAAGTGTGTACGCGAACTATGCCTTCTCCACAAGTTGCACTGTTCAAATATTTCCAAGAATATTGGGGCTATGTTGAAACAGACAAGTATGAACCAGGAATTTCATTTGACAATGTAGCTAATCTAGTTGAAGATATAAAGACAGAAACAATCGTTTGTGGAAGCAAATATCTAGCACAAAGAGAACCAAGGCTAAAAGGAGATTATAAAGAATTTCTAGAACTCATAATGATCTTTCTTGGTGGTGTTCCAGAAAGGGGAATTAGATTTATGTTTATGAGAGCAGTCCATGATGCCCGGTGGATGTCAAAAGTTATATATTGTCTCAAGATCTGGATTTTCAAAGCCCAATTTAACCAACTTCAAAAGAAGAAATAAAATTACGTCATATGTGCATTTTTATATTTTGTATGTACTTGAAAGCTGGGAATTCTGCACCACATGCTTACAGTGCTCCATACAATGACTTGTTGTTGGTTGTTTGATTAGCGTTATTTGATAACTCTGTAAGTGTGTCGACCAAAACACAAATGCTGTGTAATATGCAGAATGAAGTTCCTGTGGATAAAGATAAAAATTTCTCTAAGAAGCTTCAAGTTGATATTAATTCAATTAAGAGTAAGAACTTGCAAGATTTTTTTACAACCAAGTCAGTGACTTTTTTTCAGTTGTTTGATCTCCCAGCTGGATTTCTTGAGTGATCCAAACATGTGGGAGTTAAGAGATGATTACAAACAGGCAAAGGAGATGGTTAAATCCCTAGAAGTTGTAAATGACCATGCTGAATGTGCAATTGCTCTTATTAATGAATACAGTGAGTTCCTTACCCATGATGAAACACAATTACAATTTCTGTTGCAAGTTGTTGAAAATCAGAGGAAAAAGTACCATGACAACAGAAAAATGACACTTAGTAACGACCATTAGTTTCTTGCAAAGGCAATACAATTTAAATTTGACATGAAAAACTAAAGTCAATGCATAAAATTAGTGCAATAAACTAATTCTATCTAGTTCACTGATTTTGAGTTTGTTGTGTTGCATGTAATCCTACTTTCTGTTATCGTTTCAAAACTTTGAGGTGCTTGAGATAACCTTAAATATTAAAACATGTTGTTCAAACCTTACATGTATTGTTTTTATAGTAAACTAGAGGACAGACGTTGTTCTGTTCAAACTTTGTAAATTGAAAAGTTAAAAAATTTCAATAAACAATCAAGTGTTTGAACCGTTTTGTTAAAAAAAATAAGTAAAAAGAATATGTTTTAAGCTGCTTGGTGTCAGAACGTGTATAGTATTTATTACAAGTTGATTTATCTAATGCCCACTGAGCAGTTTCTTTATTAACTTTTTTTTCTCCCGTACTTGATGGTATGTGCCTTCAGCCATACTCAAAGAATAAAAAGCGTCCTCAGATATTAAGTGTAAAAAACTAACTACCTATCCAGAACAAACGGGAAATCCCGCTGCAATATCCGCCATATGAAAAAGAACAAAACAATTGAAAGGATATCTTTTTAAAAAATGATAAAGGTAAAAACAGTTCTCTGAATAAGCGAAACCCCCCTCCCGATGTAAAATAAACATTCTTCAACTAAACTTTCTGAACACTCTTTAAAAACGAAAATAATTCTTTGCAATTTTAAATATTTTGCCAAACAAACAAAAAATACAATAAATTACATTAACAGAGGCTTTAAAATGTAAACAAATGATCACGCAACTCTATCGTTTATATCCAAAGTTGCCAAGCCGCCACATTACTGGAATCCAGCCAATCAGTGAGCGAAGCTAACTCTGACCGATTAGCGGTTCAATCTTTTGAACGAAAACTTTTAAAACTTCATATACTGCCTAATTTTTTCTTTCCACCAAATATAAAGATCTTCCACTGCACAGGGCTTCCAACACATTTTAGCTTCAGAAAAGGGTAAAAGAGGACCATTTTCAATCAAAAAGGGGACTAAAGAGGACCAGTTAGGATCAAAAAGAGGACCTTGGGAGGACCACTCATATTCAAACCCAGGGAAGCACCAAAAGGCAAATTAGTTGCCAGCTGGGCTAAATTCGTTAAGATAATTCGTTAATTAGCTATAATAATGTTACAATTCCTTTATCACCTGTGAAACTGATCTTTTTTATCCATTGAATAATATTATTTACACAAATATTGGATGGGGGGGGGGGGGCACTTAGTTCAGCACTTAAGGTAGCCTCTTTAGAACTAAATAGGCATAATGATACATTTGAGACTTGAACCAGGGATGCTGGTATAGTCTCACTGAAGGATAGATGAAGCTACGCTTCATCTTTATTTAGTTAAAAATTATTTTTATGTTTTTCTGTCTTGTAATGCTTCTTAATAGCGTTATATCCCTTCTCAACCAATATTAATCAATCATACACCAAACAAAAAACGTTATTCTTTTGTTGTTTTCCCCAGTCTCTAATTTTGCTCCCATAAGCATCAGTTACATCTAACCCTTTGCTGAGAAATTTGCACTTCCCCATGACTCACAGTGAAACCTAAAAAATATTGTTGTGATTTTCAACAAAGCTACAACTGAGTTTATGATAAAATTATTTTATATTTGAATTTTAAATTTAATCTCTTATCACAGGTTTCATACCCTTTAAGGAGAAAAAAATTTAAGCACTTTTCAAGAGTAAAAAAATATTTTTCAAGGTACTACCCTAAATTTGCACTATAAATATTGCATGCAGATTTCATTCAATGCTAACATATAAATAACAAGAAGTAATATAAAAAAGTATAGGAAAACAAACTGCTTTTTCTACAAGACACACTTTGATAAAAGATCTACTGTATTGAAAGTTTTCCTAAAAATGTCTGAAATGCTTAATCACAAAGAGAAGCAGATCACATGAGGCTTGGTTTTGCAATTTTCATATTCAAAGTATATTTTCAAGAATCATAAAGCTTAGATTAAAAAAAAAAAAAAAACTCCATGATTGCAAGGCCATGAGTGCTTTGAACTTCTATGGGGGAGGGGGGGGGGGGAGACTAATTCCCCTCTTAGCAAGACAATGAAATGATGTACATAAATTCAACTTTATAAAATTTTAAAATTCAACTTTGTTTCAAACACAAACACTAACTTAAAATGTTATGCACTCAATTGTTTACATTTAATATCCCCCCCCAAATAAAAAAACAGTAATAACCGAAAATAAGCTAATAATAATTAAAACTAAATTTGCAAAACTAGAAATCTGAAATAAAAACAAAAAAATATTATATTTTTAGTTATTTAAATAAAAATCGAAACGAGTTAATCGTAGCATATCAAAACAACTTCAAACTGCCAAAAATATAAAAATATTTATTAGTTTCAAAACGATTGAAAGCTTAGATAAGCAAATTTTCACGAACCAAGTAAAATTTTGGCATGTTTCCCATAAAATAAATTTATTTATTTTCTACTAAATTAAACATAAAACATGCTAATCTAAGGTAGCATTTGGGAAAAAAACATTCGATTGGGCAAAATATTTTAATATTTTCATGATGCAAAAAGATTGAAATCTCAAACACTAAAAGC
Organism: Uloborus diversus; assembly: GCF_026930045.1. Taxonomy (NCBI): domain Eukaryota; kingdom Metazoa; phylum Arthropoda; class Arachnida; order Araneae; family Uloboridae; genus Uloborus; species Uloborus diversus. Next base: position 96,569,230 of record NC_072732.1, on the reverse strand, counting down.
CATTTTCCGCGAAGTCCGAGTAAGTTCAATGTTGTCATGGTTTCCAAAATAATTACTTCGTTAATTATTGAAATTAAACGAAAAATAAGCTAATCTAAAGTAGTATATGTCAAAATAACTTCCTACTGTCATAAACATCAAAGTATTTATAAGATGCAAAAGGATTGAAATTGCAAACACGAGAAGTAGTTTTCCGCGAAGTCCGAGTAAGTTCAATGTTGTCATGGTTTCTAAACTAATTCCTTCGTTAATTATTGAAATTAAACAAAAAATAAGCTAATCTAAAGTAGTACATGCCAAAATAACTTCCTACTGTCAAAAACATTAAAATATTTACAAGATGCAAAAGGATTGAAATTTCAAACACGAGAAGCAGTTTTCCGCGTAGTCCGATTAAGTTCAATGTTGTCATGATTTCCAAACTAATTCCTTCCTTAATTAATGAAATTAAACGAAAAATAAGCGTATATTGTAAAAAACGTCAAAATATTTACAAGATGCAAAAGGATTGAAGCCTCAAACACGAAAGCAATTTTTCGCGATACTGCATATCGAACATATGTTCAGAAAATTGCACTGATGAAATACTTTTAAAAGAATTACAAGCAATCTAAACTATGCTTTAGATTGCTAGTAATGATTTTTGAAAGAATTTAAGCAATAAAGAAACTTTTCATACTTTTTCAAGCACTTAGAAAATGAACTCTTCCCCCCCCCCCCCAAGAACTTTTCAAGGTCTTTCAAGGGTGTAAAATTTACAAACACATGCACCTGTAAAAAAAAAATGGCGCATGCACCACGAGATTACTTCTGAATTCATTTGCAAAAGGGGTGGTTCATAGCAGCGTTACTATAACAGTCAACTCGTGACAACTCTTAAGTCCCAAGGGACCGGCTAAAATGTTCTGAGTTATGGGAAGTTTCCAAACAGTCTCAAGAGCTTGGGATCCAATAAAAACTTTGAGATAAAGTAATATTCGAGTTATCGAGATCCGAGATCGGAAAGTTCATTCGTTATTGCAAACGTAAGGCTGAAATTCCAAGAAGTATCGGTAGCACTCTGCTCCGATTCGACGTCATAACTCCTCCCCCAAACCTCTCTTTTTTATGGATTTCCATGCTGTAGCGTTTGAAGGACTAGTAATGACGTCAATCTGAAGCGAAATAATACGGGAAAGTCAGGTTAAGGCGCCGAGGCCGTGTGTTTGGGTGTACAGTATCTTTTTATGTAATGGAAAACTTTTAAAATCGGATTCTTAAGTAAAAACAATATAAAAGCGGACTAATCGGACCAAAATGTTAAAAAGCGGTCTAAAGCGGACTTAAACCTAAAAAACGGACTTTGGCGGGAAAAGCGGACCATTTGGGAGCCCTGGCTGCACTGATCTTTTATGTACAGAACTACCCTGTTGTAATTTATTAACAACAGGGCAATTAGTATTAATGAAACTAATCAGTACATTATTCACGGAAAAGATGATGGAATTTAAGAGGAAACAAATTTTATTTTCGTCCAGATAAATTACAACAGGGTAGTTCTGTACATAAAAGATCAGTGCAGGAAGAAAATAAAATTTGTTTCGTCTTTAAATTCCACCATCTTTTCCTTTAATAATGTACTGATTAGTTTGATAATCTTAAAGTATTATTGACATTGGAGCCAAAACTCAGATGGATTTCAGTCGAGAAACAAATGTTGCTAGGTAGGGCACTTTCTGATTATTTGGTTGGGAAAACCTAAAGCACGGATCCTGTCACATGGTTCAACTACGAGGACAGAACACACGTTTTGCATGACTTTACTTTACTTTAAAATCTATCACGGGACCTAAAATCGTTGCTTTCAAGAAATGAAGGCTTCACTCTCTCTCTCTACTTTTTATCTATTCTCAATTGATATATCACTGTAGGAAATTTCATTACAAAAAGCAGAGCGGGCTTTCTTATTGTCCTTTGGCAACAGGTTAAATATTTATTGCAGTTCTCGCTCAACAATAGGTTAAAATAAATATTAATCATTTGGGAGATATAACCATCCAATGTTTTAATTAATTAATTAATTAACAAAAACGTTTCCGATTCGATCCATCGCGCTTCAAAACCATGCTTGCCACAACTTAATTACACACAAAAAATTTGATCAAAATCGGCCCAGCCGTTTAAAAGCCTTATGGTGACAAACGTTCGCACAGAAGGTTTTTATATATTAAGATGTAACCAAATAAAAGGGTGAGACCTGTAAAAATATGAATTATTTTTATTTATTTATTTTTTTTAATGGCTCATAAGAGACACCCTAATGTGTAGCTTATGTTATATTATGTTCCTCCATGTAAAACACAGTTGCTAATACAAGACAATACAGGTAAGGCTTTGTTTTCCTTTTGGTATGCAGTCAATAGAAATAGAATGAATTTCATTTTAGTGTGGAATTTGCTGTAGAAATATAACTCTTTTCTCCAAAATGATTGAAATGAGCATTACAGCGTGTTATGCTCGTATATTAATGCAACTCATATTTATAGGATTTAGCGAGTTGTAAATATAAACAAGAATATATGCTATACAACATTAATTTCTCAATATATATTATTCACAACAAAAAGAACTTACTTCTAGCCAAGCTACTATCGTCGGACCATTCCACAGTGCAAAAGGAGTTCCTGCTTTCATGGATTCTTCTAACAACTCAACTCTATCAAAAAAAAAAAAAAAAAAGAAAGAAAGAAAAATTGTGTTTAAGATAAAACAATACATAAAAGAGCAGTACCAAAATCTTACATTGAAGAAGATATTACAGTGAAATTATTTTATTGAGCTGCTGTTAACAAAATCATTTTTATAATACACAAGTTTAATTAAAACACTGGCAGCATACAGTGAATTTATATTGGAAGTAATTTTCACACCATAATATTATGACTATTTGAGCACATTATTGTTTGAATTAAATCATAATTTATAGCATAAAATATATAAAAATTACTTTTTTTTTGTCCTTCGGTCATGATCAGACTTTTGCCCTATTCCCCCAGACATTCCAACAGAATCAACGACTGTGATATCAGCATCTACATACGCAACACCTTTATAAAAGTATTATAATATAATTAGTAACAAAAAACTGATGAGTATACATTACACAATAGGAAATACAATAGTAGAGTTACTTTCGATAACAAAGGTTGAAATAAAAGTCATGTTTTTCCTCTTTGTAAAATTTAAGTTAGCATTTGATGATACATAAACAAAGTGCATATAATGTAAATTAATATTGATTTTTTCACATTTGAATTAGAACTTCTCGCTTATTTGTCATTTTTCCATAAATTTAAACAAATTTAAAAATAGAATTTGATCAATTGTGCCTTTTATTTATACAAATAGAAAGTTTTGGCCAGGAGAAATAAATTATATAAACAACATAACATTAACTAACAAACGTATTGTAATCTTAAGACAGCAAGGCTGAGCGGCCAAGTACAATTGCCGTGATTAAACTACAATATTTATTGAAACATTAGGATCATTCCACAGTATTCAGTGTTAGTTAAGGAACATCTTACAGCTAAATGTCGGATATTTGTATTTTTCCCTGTAAAAATACAGATAACAAAGTTTTCAATTATTGTCGGCCCGCTTTTTCCAATATCGTTGGTTCCAAGAAATAGTATTCGATAAAGCGGGGTATTTGATTAAACGGAGACCTTTCTAGCTATTTAAAGGAAATATTTGATGTTATTGCTAAAAAGTTTTTGAAATAAGCTAAATAAACAACAAAATAGTTTAATAATTAGTATACATATTACAAGTATGCATGCAAATTAAAAAAGGAGTAACCTACAAATTGAGTTATGAAATCTTTGTTTTGGCACCTTTTTTACGTTATTTTTTGAAAAATTCCATAATAGAGGGCATTGCTTGCTCAAGGTCTATTTGGAACACTTTTCTGACTTTCTTCTTCCCCTCCTCATTTACTGTTAATATTTATCAATTTCTTATTGTCTAAAATATGTATATTAATTTGTGTTAGGTATTTAATTTAATTATCGACTCCACTTTTTTTTTGTACTGACAAAGTCAAAAGAAATTTAAAAGAACTGTGGAAACATTTTGATGGAATATGAATATTGTTTTTTTTTGACTTCAACAAAACTGAATCTTTTTGTTTCAAATTATCAATTTTGAGACCGCATAATTAAAAAAGTTGATTTCTTGCCATGGGTTTAACCTGGACCTTAAACTACAACACTTGGACTATAATTACAGCTGTGTCCCAAAGTTGTTGACCCGTCGCGATTAAAGTTATTGACCTCCAAACTTGGCCATTTAAAAAAAATCATAGACTTTGAGACTGTTTAACTACTAAGGCCAAGAGAACGAAAACTATTTTATATTTTTCTTAGTACTATACTGTGGTGAGTAGTAAATCATATATTTATTTCCGGGGTTTACTCACGGCTTTAGCTGATATCTGGGTCTAAACAAAGCAAAAAAAAGTAGCAGTTTCAATTGACCTTTGCTCTCAAAGCAATGAGTGAGCCACCAAAGTATTTATGCTAGCATGTACCTAGTATCAAGCAGTATCCACATTTAAAAGAATTGGCTTGGTTCACTCATTGCTTTTGAAGCAAAGCAATCATATATTTAGCACTTTTTTTTTCACGACCTTAAACTTTGACCTCTATTCAAGGACAAACAAATCAGTTTTTTAGAAAAATAAACTTTATTTTTTCTTATCAAAGTACCACTAACACATCCTGAAATTTTTTACAAAAATTGAAGACATCAACTATTAAAAGTGTCCAGCTCTAAAAAAAAAGACTTTTGCTATACATTTCAAGACGCCGATTAGAACTGAGCAGAAAACAATATCAGTACACAAACCTGGTGAAGTAATGCCATAGCCATCTTTGGTCTTTATTTTGTCTTTTTTGCTGAACAACCTGCCTAAGGAAGACTTGATGCTTTTCTTCTTCTGGGGAGTCCTATTCAAAGAATCTTCAGATGTAGAACTGTGGGAAGAGGAAGGGGAACTACGGGATGCGCCATCAAGCAACAGCCGGGAATGGGACATTTCGGGGACGAGATCGGGATAACTAAACGGGGAACATAAGCAAGAGGCTCAAAATAAAACAAACTGCAAACAAAGCTTTTGCCCTGCTAAATCTAAAACATAAGACTATTATTGCAACAGGCAATGTTGAAAATTACATAAGCAATTAATTAATCATTTTATACAGCAAAAAATGCTTTGCTATACTTTTTAAACTATAATCATGCAGAAAAACAAAAAAGATGCATCATTTATCAGGCAACGTCAAATACCGTATACCCTGCATTATCCGGCATGCCAGAAAAAAGCGAGGTTGACCAGCATGCCGGGGAATTTGAATTTTCCGGCATGCCGGATAATTCAAGATTTATTTTGCAACAAAACAAAATCAAATTTCCCCATTCAGTTCCAATCAGAAAGCAAACCACTGTAAGGGAAAAAAATGAATAAATCCCAAAAGTAACCTTCTTTCAAAAAAAAAAAAAAAAAAGTGTATTGCATAATAATATGTGCTTGTTTTTTGTGGTAGGTTATTATTAATAGATTTAAGTATATGCCAATAAAGTAATCAATTCAGAAGCAGTCATCGTTACTGCGATTTGTTAATAATTTTTTTAAATAAATTATTTTAGGTTCCTTTTAGAGAAGTAAGTTTAATTTTTATTTATTGAATAGCTATGGTAAATTCTTTAGCACTCGTTTAGGGGCGGTAACTTACTGCCTAAATGTTTGCTTACTTAGTTTCAATTTAATTTTTAAAAAATTATTCATGATTAAACAATATTTATCTTATATTTGAGTTGAACCGAGCCATCACTTCGGTCACTCGGCTGGTCAGTGCTAATTCTGTATTAGCTACGAGTTTGTTTGGCGCTCTTGGCTTTCTTAAGAGGTATTCCACCTCTAGCTCAGCCACTCCTATGCCGGGCTGATGAGTGCTAATAAGTACCAAACTGCAGTCCTCGGCTGGAATTGACTGAGCTGACGGTGTATTTCATGAATATTTTGCTTGTTAAAATAATAAGTGACATTGTTAGTAAATATTTTTACAAAATTAAACTGTTTATTAATACTAATAAGATATGTATAAAACTTATATTTTTTATAGTTTTTTTTCCAAACCTCGATTTTTCCGGCATGCCAGGAAGGACCAGGCAAGTGTTATTGAAAATCTGGTGACCCCCAAATTTTGTGGCATGCCGGATAATGCAGGGTAATACGGTAATTAATTTGGCTACCAAAAGTAACACAGCGTGCCTCAGAAACTTATGCAAAACTATTATTTAGGATTTAGAAAAAAAGGTACAAGCACTTTATTTTCTGTGATAATGGACTCAAAGGAAATAAAGTATGTTTGATTTTCAGTTTTAATTTTGCACTGGTATAAATGGACAACCATTGGCATACACATTGTTGCTTACCTTCGTTTGGGGTTTATCTTCACTATAAGGGCATTAGTATTTTTTTCTGTAACCCATTTTTTCTGAGAATAGGACAATTATTTTGTTTATAAATTGGTGGTTAAATAAGTGCATGGTTCATTGCAAAAGTCATGCAATTATTAAGATCAACCATCTGCACTGGCCAGTGGCAAAGTGAAGATTTTGTTTGGGGGTAGAGGAAGAGTAGAGATTATAAAAAACATTTCACTCCAAATGGAATGAGTGAAGATGTTTTCTCAATCGACTGCCATAAATTTAAATATATTTATGTACTCATGATAAAAAATATACAAGGGGCTTACATTTAAAACTTAACGTGTGCTAACTTTAAGCTATTCTAACTAATACGAAGCAGTAAATACAAATCAGCACATAGTGATAATAGAGGGCAAGTCAAAATTGCTTTTACAGAATTCGAAGGCCGATACTGCCCATCCAGAGAAGCAATAATTACCACAAAACATAGGGTTGCACTTCAATTTGAGAGGTAGAAACGGACAACAGGTTCCCATAGAAATTGTTAAATGTATCTCCCTGGCATTCATTGATCTACTGCTAAAATTTCACTAAAAAATAATTTACCAATATTATTTCATATAACTGAAGTAAGCCTTCATCTTCTCCAGTGCCTACCATTTCCAATGTACTGTTTCTCTTTCTTTAATTTTTTACTTTTGCAGTTACAAAAATTCTGTTGTAAAAAAGACAATCGTAACATAGTCAAATACAGGTTGAAGTAACTTCCAATCATATAAGAAATAAGAAAATGCATCAGAATCTTAATCCATTGCACACTATACAGTCTACAATTATGTAGTCCAACATAACTGTCCAACTGCATATTGGTTTTTAAAAATAATTACTAAAAAAGTTAAGAATTTTTACACAATCCAATACTGTGTCACATCTATAACAAACAAAAATAGTTATTTCCAATAAGAAACAAATCTGCCAAGAAATTTGTCTTTTATTTCAGAGTTATAAGGAAACACTTCTTCACTAAAAGTCAATAAAGCAATTTAAAAAAAAAAAAAAGGAAGGAGGCATTTTTCATAACTCCAAAGAACATGCATGCAAATTTGTGCATTATTTAACTTCGAAATAATGAAGTGGCACAACATAAATTTCAGAAAAAAGTTTTTTTTTTCTTCCCATACATCTTTTGTAAGCTTCATTGTTTATTTTTTTCCAGATGCTTTTTTAACTCATTTTTTTCCTCCCTTTTCTAACTTTTTTTTCAGTAATATATATTTCTTGACACCTAAAAATAAAACGGCTTTAGCAGTTTTACTTAGAAATTTTAAGACAGTTTTCATGAAGCATTTTATAACTTCAAAATGAAAGAGATCGTATGAAAATATGCAGGGCCGATCCTAAGGTGTCGGTCGCCCGTGTGTAAAACCCTGATGTGCCGCCCCTCAAAGAGTAATTTGCATATTTTGACTAATTTTTAACGTCCATATAAATCTTTTAAATTTCAATGCCAAATTTTGATTCAAATAACGAAAAAAAAAAAAAAAAGAAGAAGAACGATGAATTTATAAAAAGGAAGACAAGTTTTATAGTAAGAAACTCCTTAGGTACAATTTGTATCTTTGAAGAAAGTAGTAAGATATACCAAAATTTACTAGTCTGTTTGTGCCATTTTATAATTGGTCTTCGGTGACATCAGAAGAAGGACGGAGGAGAGGAAGCAGGGGTGGGTTGGGGGGGGGGATTTATTCCAGAAAATTTATCGAAATTGGTGCATGAAAAATTGTTTTAGTTACTCTTTGGTTGTGTTTGGTTGCAATGACTAAAGAGTCGGGCATATTCAAGGTGCATGGAGAATTTTTTGAAATTGACGCCAAATATCGCAATTTTAGGAATTTTTTCGAGACTTCAGGGAAAGTACTAATGCAAGCTGGAGTTCTTTCCTAAAATTCTTTCAAAATTGAAATCAATTTGAAGCTATATTTTGTGACCATAACTTTGGAAGGATCGGCACTCTTCCCGAAAATTTTCCGAAACTGGAGTTTTAAACACGCAATTTTGGGCTATCTTTGTTGACGTTACTAAAGGGAGGGAGATTTAATTATCTCTCATCGAAAGTTTTCGAAATTGAAGTTTAAAATGCAAATTTAGGCTGTCTTTGGTGACGGTAAGGGGATCTGGCGGCTTTCCTTTGGTAATTTCTCGGGATTATTGTTTCAAAAACCCACTTTTGACTATATTTGAAAACGATAAGGGGAAACGTGAAAATATTCCTAACCGAAATATTTTTTGGAACTAAAATCCATTTCAGGCTATTTTTGGAAAGGAAGGGTTTTGGGGTTCCAAAGCGGATAGTTCTAAAAGCACAATTTTTATGCTATCTTTGTGACGTTAATGAAAATGGGAAGCTTCGGCGGATGTTTCGGATATTTTTCGATATTAATATCTGAAAAATATAAATATAGACTTTTGTCCACCTCACCTCGACGATTGATGGGTATGCCTTAGCGCCTAGTGTTCACTCTAGAAAATAAAAACGCAGGGTGCTGGTCTTTGAAAGGGGCACTATTTGTTATAAAAAGGGCACGTTTTCAGCACGGTGTCCCCCCAGCCAAGACCAATGATGCACCCCTCAAAAAACAGGGGCAGATTTACAGTCGATTCAAGAGGGTGGCAGCTGAAAAGCGTAAAAGCCATTTCTCTCCTCCCCCCAGATTCGTCATGCTTAGATCATTTAGGACCTAGATACGCCAAGTGGGCGTGGTTGTTGAGGCAGGATTCTTTGGGGAAAAAGTGAAGGGAAACCACGTGGGAGGTTATCCGCTGAAGAGCGGATCGTATTGCTGTACTAATACTCGTAGGAATTTGAAGAGTTCTCAATTTTAAATTTTTACTTTATGACAGCAGTGTTTTGGAACAATTATTTTCTATCATCCACAAATATATGGTTTTATGGTTTATGAACAATTTTTTTTTCTACATCTCTTGTAAATTCCCGATTAATGACGATTTAAAAACGGTCTTAATGGTTTCGCTCATTTAGGAAGAGAGTTAGTATTTCATACCCGCTTTCGCAACATGGTAAATTGCAGTTAAGTTCCTTACAACAAATGAAAATTGCTTTTTTTTAAATGCAAGCTAGTTTTATTTTTAATTCATTTATTATTTCATGCCATCTTGAAAAGAATAAAATATTAAATTTGCAAAATCAGTTTAAATGTATAATTCATTTTAAACTATTTTTTTTTTTGGCCTCCCTCCCCCCTCCCGTTATTATTTTTTTTAAATATTAAGAGCATTTTCATAAATGAACTAAATAAATGTATGGGAAAAAAGTATTTCAAAACACGTACTGTATTTTTTTCGTACTTGTGTTTTTTTTAATACCTTGTTTATATTTTTACTTTTTAGCCCAGGTATTTTTCTGTTTTCTTTTCCTTCTTTTTTTTTAAAGATATCAAGCGCAGAAAAATAAAGAAAATTTTAGAAATTCGGAATATATTTTTCATATTTTGTATCCCGAAACAAAAAAGTTCTTAATCAAAACCAAAATGCAATTTCTGATAGACTTAACAAGTTCATTCAAAGCACAAATCATTTTGTGTGTAAAAGTGGTTATTAAAACGAAATAAGTTTTGATGTTTAAAGTTCAGGACAGGAGAAAAAAATGTTTTGAGATAGATAATTTGTCTGAACTGAAGTAGTATTTTCAAATTATAATTTATTAATATATATATACCTCAGTCTTTTTTTTTTTTTTTTGCTTAGCTAGACATTATTGTACGTCTGAATTGTTCATATAATTTCCAGTATTGTTCTTTTAACTTTCAAATACCATTGGACCTCTAAAATTATTCAACGAAGTTTTCGAAACAAAGAAAATTGCAGTTCAGTTCTTTACAACGAATATAAATTGCTTTTTTTTTTTCGATCTTTCTTTTTGCAGTGCAAGATAGTTTTATTTTGAACTCATTATTTCATGCCTTCTTGAAATGAATATAATATTGAATTTCTAAAAATTATGTTAAATATATTATGTATTTTATAAACTTATTTTTGGCCTATTTTCCCCTGTTAAAAAAAAGAAAATTAATGAAAAAAGGGTTTAATGTATCGTAAAAACATCGCTAAATACAAAGAAATTTTTTAAACATAAATTAGTTAAATTAATGCATAGGAAAAAAAGTCAAAACACATAGACTTTACAAGTAAAAGAATAGCTGATGTTATCCAAATGCATTCGGAGCGCAAATGCTTTTACCATGTGTAAAAGTGGTTGTTGAACGAAATAAGTTTTAATATTTTACGTTTAGAACTGGGGGAAAAAAGGTTTTGATATAAATGATTTGTCTGGACAAAAGTATTTTTTTCAAATTGAAATTAATTTATATATACAAACGTCTGCTTCTTTTTGTTTTTGCTTAGCTAGGCATTATTGTATTAAAATTGATTCTAATATCCAGTTTCTTTCTTTCCATTTTTAGATACAATTATCACCTCTAAAATTATTCAACATTTGTGATAATTAAGGGGAAAAATTACTAATAAAATTAATTGCAACAAAATTCGAGACTAAACGACAAGAAGAAAAAAGAGCAGGAAAAAGCACTAGATTGAAAACTCAATTTTCCCGTCTAACTGTCCGAATCGGCCCTGTGTCCGAATAACCTCCCCACGTGGTCTACGACGGCGAAATCCTTTCATCTTCTCCCTGGGTAATGAAACTTATCGCCTTTACTCCTACTTCAGCACAAACAGTAGCTACTCAATAGGATAGCTTGTCTATGTCTGTATGGTCTAAGTCGTCATGTAGGGGGAGAGTCAAATGCCCCCCCTATCCTGTCTTAAATACTAATCGCCTCTAACGAATTTATCACCCCCCCCTTAAGTGTCAAATTGCCTCTTCGGGGGCGATCACCCCCAGAGTATAGTGAAGTCCTGGAAGGAAAAGGTTGGAAAACGCATAAATAAAAAAAATGATTAAACTTCGAAAAGGGGGGGGAGGGCCGAGCTTAGGTTCAAATTAGAAAATGGGTAACACTGTCCATCTTCAACTACACTAACAGTCTAAAAATAATTTAAAACAAATTTGTGTAATGTACTTGATTTAAATGAGTAGCGATTGCTAGTAATTCCTTCCATTCTACATTATTGGTTTCAGAAAATGACGGTCATCGAGGGGGCGGTCGCCCCACCGCCCCCTAGTAAATCTGCCACTACTCAAAAAGTACTGAGAGTCCCCCTTCTCCAAAAAAATAAAGAGGAGAAATAACATGTTGAAACAACTTGCAAAAGTTAAAAGTGTAGTCTGCACTATGAGCCTCCCCCCCCCTGATCGCGCCATCACTGACTTCAGTATTAAAGATCATTATTTCTTACGGCAAATGTATTTGTCTTTAGAAAAGGATTACCCCCCCCCAAACAAATATTTTCAACACTCCATAGGAACCAAGGGCGCCCATATAGGGGGACAAGGGGGGGGGGGGCTCGAGCTCTCCCTTAGAAATTAGAACTTCCTTGCTTTTAGTACTTTTTTTCTTTGCAAAAATGTAAAAACATTTCTTTTCCAGCTGTTAATGAATAAGTTATTGAAAATGTCAAATTTTTATGGCTCTAATCTGTCCTGAAATCTGTTTCCATGGGGAAAATTCCATGTTAAACCATGGTTAAAATATTTGAGCCACCCCCTTACAATTTTGCAAATGGGCGTCCATGATAGGAACATTTAGATACCGCTGAAACTTAACTTTGTGTGTTTTTCAACACTTTTCAAGCCTTAGTTTTGACTACCTATCCGATAAATTCTAAGCATTTCAAAACCCTATGAATTTCAATTTAAGAAGAACAGTATTTAATTACTGATCTCCTCCTCCAACCTAAAAAAACTGCTTAGTAATGTGCATTGTGCCATTATGTATTTTAGTAGACATCAAAAATCATGATGAATGTTAATTCTCCTTTTTAAATATATTACACTTCAAACAGAATAATTAAATTAAAATACTGTGTGTAGTGCTTCAAAAATGCAGTCGTAGCAAGGTGCAAAGCAAAAATGGTAAGCAGCTCAGGCCAATCCAAAATTTTTAATCTCAGACAATATTTGTGAAAATTATGTCAATAAGTTTTTAAAACAATCTATTATAAGAATCATATTCAAAGATAATAAAAATACTTAGTACAAAAAATCCGACTATTTCGCAGCAGTAAATTTCCTTGGAAAAGCGATATATTTCCATTTCAAACGCTTTTTTTCGAACTGGGGAAGGGGGTTAAAAATCCAAGGGGCAAAAAAATACCCTTGTATTTGAGCTCTGTAAGCTTTGTACTATTTTCTACTTCGGAAACAATCAGAAAGTTAACTTTCCAAAAACAGATGTGAAAAGATTGCTACACAATCACTAACAATGTGCTAAAATTGCTAAGCCTAATTTCCACGTGCAAACGAAAAACGGACACAAAGGGCTGAAATGCTAGGAAAATGTCCTATTCCCTCTTTCATTGTTGATTCTCAGAAGATCAAGGATGGGGATGAATGAAACAATGATCTCTTCCTTCACAGAGAACCATACCCCTCCCCACACCCTGTCAAAAAACCGACCATCAGTAGAAGGAAGAACATGCCTTTGTTTCCTACTGATAAGCCAGTTAGAATTCCAAGAATCTCATCCCCTTCCCCTCTTTGACTTTGTGTTTGTTTACCCTTTTATTCATGGGGCCATTTTCAGGGTGAAATTCTGGAAATAATGATAAGAAATGGGCGTTTTTGCTGAAGATAGCTGGACAAGTAAAATTGCTAGAGTATCGATGCTTGAGGCATCTTTTTAAAAACACAGGGTGCAATTTCCTTTTTTCTTAAAAGGCGGGACGCATTTTGCGATCTAAAAAAAAAGCAGGGCACATTCTGCTGATGTGGAAAAAGGCAGGGCACTGCTCCCTTCAAAAACGGCCTAGCGGGAACACTACTAGCGCCGTGAAAAGTTACATAAGCAAGGCAGTTCTCCAAAATTTTTTAAAAATTGAATCCTAAAATAGTATTTTAAGCATTGTTTGATAACGATGGGACATAGAGCGGGCGGGGGTTCAGTGTGCCCTCACAAACTGTTTTTTGAAACTGAAGTCAATTTCAGGCTAGTTTTGGCAGGAAGGGTTTGTGGCTTCAAGGAACTGTCTAAATACAAATCTTAGAAGTATAGTGATTGCGTTGGAAAAAAGGGTCCTTCCACGAAAGTTTTTGAAACCGATGTTTGAAAAATGCAGTTTTAGTGCGTTTTTCAATATGTGAAGTGAGAGGGGGTGGGATTAGGGGCCTCTTTAAAGACGCTAATTGAGACTATCTTTGGTAGTAATGATGGGCCCTCCATCACAAAAATTTCGAAAAGAAATGCAAAAATGCCATTAAGCAATTTTTGATGACATTAGGAAGTGCTGTCTTCTGAAAACACATTTTGGAGTACGTTTTTATGCTATGTTTGATGCAGTTAAGGTGGAAGGGCTGAATCAGAGGCTTAATTGGGTCCTTAAGATCGGTGGTTCAACCAGCGAAATTTTCCGAAATTAAAGTCCTAAAAACGCAATTCTGAGCCTTCTTTAATCTTGTTAAGGAGGTCATGGCATCCTTTTGGATCTTTGTTTTGGAGCCACATTTAAATTTACTACCCGGGTCAAGAGCCCTGTCCTCCTACCAGATTTGAAACCGAGCAGTTCATCCGTAATTTAAATTAGAAAAAAGTGCTGCAAAGGGAGAAATGTAACAAAATTTTTGTTTGTCATTCGTATATGTTTGACTCTCAAGGAGTTGTAATTTTCCACTGTCACTCCACACATCCCCGATTGCTGAATACAGAATTTGTTGATTTAAACGATTGTGAGAGTATCTAATCAGTATAGCTTTTATTTATATATAAAATAAAACTATATCTATAAGCCTATAAAACAGGGCTGGCAAGTTTCTGCCGGGGCGATTAAAACCACTGGTAGAAACCGGTTAAAACCGTCATGGCAAAAACCACTTTCTGCCACATTTTCGGCAGAAACTGGCAAAAACTCTCAAAATGACAAAAAAAAAAAAAAAAACTATTGACAGACAGTAGAAAATGCATGGAAAAAATAATTAATTGTTAACCAAAGCACAGTTTAATTTACAATATTATCACAATTCAGAATCAAATGTTACATTGTTTGGACCATGCAGTTGCAAATTGGGAATGAAGTTGGAAAAGGTGGTTCCAAAAATCTAAATAGTTTCCCAATTTAATGTGCACGAATGAGAAACTTTAGAATATTATTGCAACAGAAGAGCTAGCAGGCAATGCATCAAGGAACAAGCAATATTCATAAAACTTTCAAATTATATATTTTTTTAAACTGGTCCATCATGTAGTAACTAGGGCAGTGGTAAAAATTCGACTGGAAAAGTTTCAAGAATTGGGGCCAATTTGTTTTGTTGTTGCAAAGCTGTGATACTAGGTACAAAATCTAGATTACTATTGGGATGTACAATTTGACTTCCTTCTTGAAGCACATGATAATTTCAATCACAAGCAACTTAGATGAAGAATATTTGCGAGCAAATTACAAGCAGTAATGCCAGTTTAATTCTGTAGGTCACTCCTCTATCCTAAGAACCCATATGATTTTCGTCCTTTGTTAGATTAATCCAAATATTACGAGCATTAGCAATTGAAAAGTTCCCTTTCTGAACTATATCAAGGGCACTAGCATAACATTTTATTTTTTACAATGATGAAATGAAGTTTAATTTTTTAGTTTAAACAAATATCATTTAGTAATTACTTTAGTTTTTTAAGACGATTTATTGCCATTTTCTGCCGGTTTTAACCGGTTATAACCAGTTTCTGCCACTGGCACGGCAAAAACTAGTTTCTGCCGGCAGAAAGCCAACTCTGCTATAAAAGCTTGGGGGGTAAACATTAGTGGCCACCCTCGGTGCTCCTTTTAGAAGGTGCTTCCTTTTTTCATGCCATTTCCCTCATTTCCCCTCCCCTGCCTGATTACCAGTTCTGTCAAATTTTACAACCAAATGAAGCATGGTTTTAAAGAGTAGATAATAATGGACAATGAACCAACACAATGTTCTTTAACATTCTATTTTTCTTAAACTATGCTATGCTGTCGGGAAATTGACACTTACTTCGATAATTGAACATTTAAAATTCAGCATTTTTATTCGACTTAATTATAGGTTATCTTGTGAGAAATTGTTGAGGAATTTTTCTTGATTAAAAGAATTATATGATGCGGCCTGCGGCCGGCCCTTGCTTTGGCTGCCCTTGTGTGGTGCACATGCTAGGATCGGCCCTGAAAATATGATAAGACTTGATGGCAGCTAGGCAGAATCAATTTCGAAGGCTTTTAAAAGTCTTATGTCATTTTCTGTGTGACTCTTTAATGTATTTTCTGAGTAAAATGAACAAGCAGAATATCATCGCCTCAGAGCAACAGTAGGATATCTTAGTGTTATTTCTGGGATTAGATGTCTTAGTGTTGCTCTGAGGCTATGCAAATTAGAGCTAGTCTTTTATTTGCCAGTGCGAAACTGTGCAGCAACATGCTTGAGTATCATTTCAAGCATTCCTTTAAGCTCTCAATTTAACAATAAATCAGATTGCAAAATTTTGATATTATTTATTTACTTTCCCAAAACTATTTTATGTATGTGTTCATGCTGGAATTATAATTTTACTCTTTTTTGCTTCAGAAAGGAATGCAACCTTATATTCTATGGCAATTGTTGTTCGTCTGGATGGGTATTCCCGCCCCATTTATTTTATAAAAATAATTTACTCACCCTGTATATTTCAAAACAATTTTAAATGAATATTGCTGCTATCAAATAGAATAGTAAATACTTCCCACTCTTTAAAAAAAACCTTAACAGTTAAACACCTTTATATTTATCTTTTTAAAACTAGAGGCACCAATTTTGTTATGAAGTAAAAGAGAGTACTAAACTTTTAATGTAGACCACACATACATGGTCTGTCACATTTGGACCTAAAATGCTAATGATATGCAATTTTTATTCAACAAATACAAAAGTGACACCCAGGAATAGGGTCTGGCCGCAACTAGGCTTGTCCAAGTCAGTTAATTAATCCCCAATGAAGATTAAAGGGCTCTCTTAAAAGTCTTCACTCAGCGTTGCCAGACTTTATTAAAACTTGAAATGACAAGATAGTATTGCAATGCGGGGGTCTGTCCAGAATTTTTCACAGGGTTCATTTTTTTTGTGAAAAATCAATTATTTTTGCAAAAAATCAAATTTTGCAAAAAAAAAAAAAAAAAAAAAAAAAAAAAAAGTAAAAACAAAATTTTTGAATTTTGAGATGGCGCAAACTGCATCATTGACACTTAAAGTTGAGTGCTTTCCCTCTTTTCTGTTGAGAATATCATTCTTGAGTGTTTTTCGAGTACTGGGGTAAGGGAGGGCGGCATCGCTCTCTGGGAGATGGGCACTCCTCAAGTATCAATATTTACTTACCATTCTACATTATGTTAAATTATACTAGAAATGTTATATGTATAGTATTTAAAATAATTGTAACAAAGAAATTCAGGCAGGGGTTCAGCATTTAACTTTTTGAAAATGACTTCTTTGGAGGACTTTGGCAGTTATTCAAATACAAATGTGACAACCAGCACTAGGCTCTGGGCCCAGCTTGGCTGGTCCTAGGTAAGTTTGTCCATAATGAAGATAAATGCCCCCCTTACTTATTAAAGCCACGTCTGGTAAACTATTCCAAGTCCCCACAACCCTACTAAAGTAATAACTTTTTCTAATTAGCCTGAGATTTGAAGAGCTTAAAACAATGATCCCTTGTCTGCCTTTCCATGCAAAAACTTAAAAAGCCATTAACATCTTTCATATTGATAAATTTAAGTCCCATCTGACTCTCCATTGCTCCAGGCTACACATATTAAGGCTTTTAAGTCTGGCACCATAATCTAAATATAAAAGTCCTCTTACTAGCCTAGAAGCCCTTCTTTGAGCTCTTCGCAATTTTCTTCAGACAAGGAGACTAAAACTGAACAGCATACTAATCACTAAAGATGAGATCTTACCAAACCCATATATATTTCAAAGCAGTATTGATAAGAATTGACGCTGATCTATCTGAGTCATCATTCTAAGCTATTTTTGGAAGCTTAATTCTCATTTACAATGCTGAATAAAAACCTTGACTTATAATTGTGTTTTTCTAATTTCAAGTTGTTTAGATGTAAACACAGTATTTTCATTTACATTTGAAGTAATAACTTTAATGGTTTGAAATAATTTAAACTAAATGAATTACTTTAAAAGAGAGAGACGACCAACTAGAACAAAGAATGCTGTTGGCACCAGTGAACGTAATAAGACATTTCACTGCTAAAGCATGTTCGATTAGCGCGTTTAATACACGTCTGAAAGCAATTTCGCAATTGCCTAGGCAATTCAATTAACTATATATTCAGTATTTATTTATCAAGAGTTTCATTTCAAATATCCAAAGTTTCAAATGAGAGGTAATTATATTTTATCATTCTATTTTTCCCAGTTTGGGAAAAATCAGGCTAATTACTTAAAATTCAAAGTTAAATGGGCAGCTAAAGATATTATTTGATTTAGCTGAAATTTTGTATGATAAATAGGCTTGGTAAGAGGCAACTTTTCCACACATAGGCTTTGCATATTTCTCAATTTTGTTTTTTTCACTCCACCCTAATCTTCAGTTTTAACAAGAAGTTTATCATGTCCAACTCGATTATAGCTATTCCATACTGATGATCGTTCATAAGCGTGAAACTGAAGTTCTGGATGTTGTAATCAGCTGTTTAGTATTTGCTTGTAACTATTTTAGTTTCCAATGCACATAAATTAGCAAATTTATTCATCATATTATTAGCACACAACAAATCTAATTTAGGATTTATTTAACCCTTTCATGTCTACTATTAGTCAGCCTAAAGTTTTACAGTATTGTTTCAACAAAAATACATTTTAAGAAAGCATTGTTTTAGGAAATTACAATTAGTTACATATGTTGGGTTGTAATTTTAATTATTTCAGTATAATGAGTATAAAATGAATTGGAATATGTATAGCATGTAGACAAGGAAATAAATTTTAACCAATATTTTTATAACAGCTGTAGAATTGAAATCTGAAAGTCTTAAACAGCTTCAGAAATTATAAAATATTTTAAAAGAAAATATACTATGTAAATTAGTTTTTAAATGAAAAATAAATGCCAAGGGAAGCATTGAGAGAGAAAGAGAGAAAATTACTTAAGAAAATCTGTTATTATAATTACTATTATTTTTAAAGCCAAGCATGCATTTTGAGTAGTTAAAAAGCATTTAAAAGTTGAATTGAGTCTAAAGCTACACAGCAATTTATTTCACAAAAAAAAAAAGTAACCACATAAAGTGAGTACCCTAAAAAGAGGTCTTGCGAAGCAACAGGCATTGAAGAGATGGCGTTCAGAGCGGAAGAATGAGGCATGTTAAGACCCACACTTCTAAAACAAAGCATTAAGCAAAGCAAAAATTATCAACTTAGTAAACTTCAGCTTTCTTTCAGTGCAAAAAAAAAAAAAATAAATAAATAAATAAATAAATAATAATAACTAAAAACCCTTTATTAACAATATAGTAGCTAAATAAGTGAATTTAAACAAGGGATTTTGCCCGGAACTAAACGAGCCAACTTTCCCGTACACCAACATCGACATTCTAGTATCTGATCAATATTTCCCTCAACTACTTAAGACGGCAAAATATGTCAAATATAACTTTTTTAACAGTTGGCGGTTTATTTCATGTATTTAAAGCTGGTTTCAAAACGCAAAATATCTTTTTTCATCTGATAAAATAGGTATGCAAAAAACAAAATTGATATATAAGTAAATAAAAAAATTAATTTTATATTTATTTGTCTGCTGCATGAGTTTACAAGTTTCCCTGTTCCTGCAGCTTGGCTTACATTGGAACATCATAAAAAAGGGTAAGTACAAGAATAAAGGAACATCAAAGAAATTGCCGTCTGGGCCACACTGAGAAATCAGCAGGCACGGAACACACTTTTAGTGATGGGACCCATGACATTTAAATTCAAAGAAACCAAAATATTTTTAAAGACTTTCCACTATTATGTCAGATTAAACAGAGAAGCGATTGAAAATTTCAAACATAACAACAATTTTAACAAAAAGAAGGAATTAAGGTAAAACAAACTCTGGCATGCTGCACTTATGTTTATCCCAAGAGATACTTTTAGGCAACCAGAAACAGTGGAAACGTCCAGCAGCCAAGCCCCAACCAGAATGAAGAGAGCTCAAGTTTCAGCCAACCAGAAACAAGGACGAGCGTTCATCAGCTCATCCTGGTACAAAATGAAGAGAGAGCTAGCTCTTCCCACATAAAAGGTGACAACACCTCGAAATCTGCATCAGTTGCTAGGAAGTAGTTTCCCTGGAAGCTTCGACCACATAAACACTAAAGATGACTGCAGCACTGAAGATGGCCAAACGTTGCGGTCGAAACTTTGGGGAAAGAACACTCAGACCACATCACAACAGTCAAGAATCTCACAACATTAATAACTCTAATTGTTTACTGAACATAGAGGAAAAATATTTATAGTACTGTATGTAAGCTGTGAAAAACTATTATACAGTAATTAAAGTATGAAAATGGAATGAACTTCAGAAAATATACTGACTACAAACAAGGTTAAACACAAGAGTTGATACATAAGTAAGGTTCCCATCAATTTTACAAATATACATACCTGTGTATTCTCACTGAAATTCACATCGATGGAAAGAAAAAAAACGTTTCTCTATTTTTATACATAACTGTCATCTTTTTCTGTGCATTATTGTCAACGGTGTCTTAACTTCTGTATCCAGCGTCACAGAATTCCGCTGCCAGAGTGGGACATGACAGGCAACAAATAACTCCGTACTTGATTGAAGTCAGGAGCTCAAGTCAAGTGATTATCACTTGTTTCCTAAGTTTAAGGAACACTTTGATGGTCAACCTTTACGGAGCGACGACAAAGTCAAAAAAAGATATGAAATGCTTCCTCAACATGTTAGCGGCGGACTTCTATGACACTCAATACAGAAATTAGGGCACCGTTAACAATAATGCACAGAAAAAGATGGCGATTATGTATAAAAATGGAGAAACTTTTTTCTTTCCAATGATGTAAATTTCAATGAGAATAGACAGTGCTGTACATTTGTAAAATTGACGGGAACTTTACTTTTGGATCAACCCTTATAAGTACAAAATACAGTCCTACATATCTTATTGAGACTGATGTCTCCCATCGCTTCAACTGGAAAGAACTTTTTCTGTGACTGAAAATTTTCACCGTCAAACGGTATTTATTTTTTGTTGATTTTTACTTCCCATGTTGTAAAATGTATGTTATTTTGATGGTAAATATAATACCCTTCTTCTATTACACATACACTTAAGTTTCATTTCCTTAATCATAGCATGCAGTTATTTATTTGACTATATATACTTGCTCCTTGGCAATTGTTAGGCAGTTTATTATGGGTTATTATTCATGGCAGCTCGTTCAGATTTTTACCTTTTGGATTTTTGATGTTCAATTGTACTAACGTTTTGATGAAATATTTAATTTATGGTTCCTGAAATTCCAAACCATATGACAAAAAATAGTACTCTTTTTAGAATGGGGTATAATGTACAAAAAATAAATAAATAAATAAATAAATAAATAAAAATAAAATAAAGTAGAATATAATGAGAAATACTTCAAAAAATAGAAAACAAACCAAATACTTTAAAATTTTTAGGTTTTAAATTAAAATGAGTTTAAAACATTTTTGCATGGAATTTATATCAAATAATAAATATGTATCCAATTTAAAGAAAAACACATGGATTAAAAGCATTTTACAACTAAATGCATATTTAAAGGAAAAAATATTATTTAGCCAAGTTATCAGGTAAATTATGTGATCAGGTAAAATAATTGTTGAACATGGTAATACTGAAATAATTATAAATAAATGAAAGCATTAAAAACACTGAAACTCTTAATTATATTAGAGAAAAAAGAAAACCTTTGCAATTCTTGAGAACTTTCAGCTAAAGCTCTGGCAACACGTTCTAATCTAACAGAGCGTGGAGTAGGTGGACTAGGATCTCTTCTCAATATCAATCTGTTTTCATCCTTTAAGTCTGTACCAAGGCCCTGAAAATTTAATAAATAACAGGAATTACTGACAAGAATACATTATGTGTTTATCAATATTATGTGTATATCATTATGTGTTTTTGAAAAGATTTATTACACAACAGAAAATACCTCAAAGGACTTAATCATAGCAGATTATGGAACCTTTATCCAATGCAAATTGTAGAATTTCTTTATGTAATGAATTTTAGGTTGGACTATTATTATGAATTGAATTTAAAAGAAATTTGAAACTGCTAATTGA
Source organism: Uloborus diversus (assembly GCF_026930045.1). NCBI lineage: Eukaryota > Metazoa > Arthropoda > Arachnida > Araneae > Uloboridae > Uloborus > Uloborus diversus. The sequence continues at coordinate 96,547,274 of NC_072732.1, read as the reverse complement.
TTAAGCTATTCAAAATTTCAGTATTTTCTACATGTCTGTCTTGGATACCATGATTCATAATTACTGCATTTACTATGTTAATATGAACATCAACGGTTTCAAGCATCGAATTTTTTTTTTTTTTTTTTTTTTTTAAATATAAAAAGAAATCTTCAAGAACATAGTCCTTTCAGCTGCATAACTTGGTAACTGTGAAATGATTTAAGAACATTTTTTCATGAAGTAATATTGTAATCTCAATTTATCCTAATAATAATAAATGTTATGAAAATCATTTAGTCCCAAACTATCCAGTCTCACAGAAAAATATACTTGTCAGAGTTTATGGACACATATTCACAGATCAGTAAAAAAAAAAAATTAAAAACATTTCCTGTTTTTTGATAACCAATTTCAGATTCACAGTGAAAAATGAATGCTAATAAATGTGATATAGGTGAGGAGAAATGAACGATGAAATAAATACTTTTATTTCCTTTTATTTATTTATTAATTTTATTATTATTATTTCGATAACTGTTTTGGACTTTACTCCGAGAACTGACTATAAATAAGGTACTAGGCAAAGAGAGAGAGAGAGAGAAAATAAAGGTTAAAATTGTGGAGGGAAGAGGGAGGGTGGGAGATAAGACATTTCATGTTCTGAAATCTGTTTTTGAAAATTTTCTTCTAAAACAACTTGCTTACCTTACATATTTTATTATTGGAGGTGTGAGCATTACAAATGCATTAAAAACCTTACAATTTTTGATTAATTCAAATAAATTACTTAAACGAAATTAATACTATTGCGTAAGGTTTTATTTTTTAGCTGTTATTCTTCCACATTATTTAGAGTCCATTTTAAAAATGGTCATGTTTCAGTAAGGCTCACTTATGGTTGTTTTCAAGTGGATCACTGCATTTTAAAAAGTTGTTACATTAAGGAAAGGCTGATAAGTCATGAAGTTAAATTTAAGAAACTTAACATACATTTTAGAACTAAGAATCATTCTTTTTTCGTCATGCATCCTTTCAATCTCCTAAAAGATGAATTTTGTAAAACTTAAGAAATTTTCTCTTAAGTGGTTATGTTTACTTATTTAGTATAAGTATTTTTCAAAATATATACTTAAATGCTCTTTTGTTTCAAAGGTATACTACAAAAGTATACTTGATTTAAACGAATAAAAGGAAAATGTAATCATAATAGACCTCAGTTAAAAAATGAGTCTGACATTTTGCCTTTTAGAACAAAGCCATTTGTTCTAAATGCAAAGTGTAAGCATGTTTGAAGTACAATTATAAAATGTCATTAAAATACTAAGCATCACACATTATTACCATCAACAAACTAATATCGCAAATTAATAATACTGCTTTTTGTTTTTACAAACATTACAATAAACATTACTGGATATTTTTGAATGTAATCTCTCTGAGGACTATGGTGTGATTTTGGCGTGGACCTGCCACTTTGTGGAGGAGAACTCCTGTCAAAGGACCTCCCACGTGCCAACAGACTTATTGTCTCTATACTGCCAACTCGAGATTCCAGCTCTTCAGCTCGTTGTTCTGTTGTATGTTTTTCTTCTTGAATCAACCTGCAAGCACAAAAATAAATAAATAAATGAAAGTAATAGAATGGGGAAAAGAGAGAGAAAAGCAGTCTGTAACTGTTCCATCTATTTTGGATGCTTCTGTTGGCAATCATATTTTTAAAAGGCAAAACTTATAAACCTAGAAAATAGCCCGTTAAAGAAAGGCTCAATATACAATTGGCTCCCTGTAGAAAGACAATCTATTTAATGACCGACTTTATTCAATGACAACTTTTCATGATGCGATCCATGACACTCCACTGTAGTTTCCGAAAAACTCTGATAAAGGACGCATTCTACTTAAGGGTGATATTTTGTGGTCCATTGAAAGTCTTTAAATAGAGAACCAACTATAGATCAAACTTAACTTGAAAAAAAAAAAAACATTTATACTACCACAATAAATTGAGAAACAACATTTAAAACATGGTGCAATCATTCCTTCTGATCAGAAATTAAAAGGTGACATTAAAAATGTCACAAAATTACCTAATTTCATTATTTATTGCATCGAGTTGCTCTTGCAACATAAGAGCAAGCGTTTGAGCATCAGTATGGGCAGATGGTGACAACATATCCATTGATTCAAATATGCTTTCGTTATCATCTGTTTGACTGCATTCAGTATCACTAGTATCAAAAGCATGCTGTACACTGGCCAGAACCTGGGCTTGTTCCATTTTTTCCCACTCTTGTTCATTGAGTGTTTGAACCTTTAAAAAAAAAATGAATAAATAAATATTGCAAGGGGGAAAAAACAACAAACAAACTTCTAGTAGGTATAATCAGACCAGATGAGCTAATAGAAATGCAGAAATGGGCAATGCTTTGATGTCTTCTATGCAAATTATAAAATCTAAAAAATGTTAAAGTTGGAAATTACATACATGTGTTTCAGGGTTACAAATAACTCCTTTTCAGAGCAACGTGCACTTCTACATGAAAAGTCATCTGATAAAACTCTTTTAAACCATAAAATTACATGTTTTGCATAGAAAAAAGTCATTTTTGCAGCAGGTGTAAATGTTAATCTTTCCCCCCTCCCCCTTTAACATTGCTTTATTTCATAAACCTTTAAGTTTTTTTTTTTTTTTGGTCTGACCAACAAAAAAAAAAAAAAAAAAAAGAGAGAGAGAGAGAGAAGAGAGGCAAAAAATAAACTTTCATGTTTTGCTAATTTGTATATATTTTTGTACAATTATTGCAATAACTGTCAAACCGTTCAAATGGAAATAGTTTTATTTTAGCTTAACTTTTGAAGGATTTTTTTGAAACTTCAGATTTTTCTACTTAATTTATGCATTGGAGTTCCTCACCAGACTTACAGCCTTTGCTCGGGAGACAATTATGATTGCACCACTTGTTCAGAGAACAAACTTGCTTCCTATTGATTTTTGTCTTACTACAAATTTTTTTTCCTAATACTTTTAATTTTTTTCTTTTTTTACTTTTGAGACTTCATGATTGACGAATTTTGATTAAATTTTTGGAACAGGTAAACAAATTGAATAGCTCAATTACATCATCCAGAAATTGTAGTTTCATTTGTTTTGGCGGGTACCTAAAAATATTTCGACATCAGCAAGAGATCTGCAAACACGCTCAAGATCCACTTCAAAGAATTGAAGATAAAAGCTTGGGTATAGGGCTAAAAATGGTGATCAAAAAGTTTTTAGCTATTAACTATTAAGATATACTCAGCTCCTAAATGAAGTTGTTCGCCTGCAACTAGGTTATGGTTACTTCAGACTGATAAATCCCAAATAAGGGTGAAACTGTAGTCGCTGGAGGCTATAATAAGAGCTGTTTGACTTGCAATACTGCCTTAGCTCTAACTATGTTGCAGTTTTTAAGCTTTAGAGAATTAAATTATCTGAGTTTTCAGAAAATTTGGAACCAGAAATGAGGCATTACTGATTCTACTGATGCTATGCATCCTTAAGCTACATTTTCCACAACCAAAATAACTAAAAATGCAGTTTTCTAAGTTTATATTTTAAAATATTACTTAAACCTAAATATATTAACATTAAAAATTGCAGATTCTTTCAATTACTTTGGTAGCATCTTCCTCTAGAGCAGCCTGTCTACCTCTCTGTAGCCTGCGATTGATGGATGCATTAGGAGAGATGTAATCAATGCCAGTCACCATGTGAAAAGCATCCGTCTCTATGGCTGGAGTTCGGCTAGGAGAGATGGAACTCGTGACTACAGCTCCAGGAGATAGAGCACTGCGAGTTGGAAGGAGAGGAGAAGTTTGTGGAAGTGTTCGACTAGTCGCTAACCTAAAGATATAAGAATGCTTGAAATGGCCAGCTGAAACTGTTATAATATTTCATTGCTAAATAAAGATAAGCTACTAAGGTAGTAATTAGAGCTATTTTCTAGGTTTACAAATGAATTTACTCTGATTACAGTTTTAGACTATGATGAAAGGTTTAATATGAACAGTTGCAAGCAAGAGTAAAGAATCAGAGGATGTGATTCTGTAGTTTAAATTTCTTAAAGTGGAAGATGTGGATGGTGTACATTTTTGCACAGATTATAGAACCAGAGGTTCTACTTTAGGCTATTCAAAACTCAGGTTAGTTCAAACTTTTTTTTACTTTAGGTCAACAAGTTATTCATTTAATTGGATAATAATCATAAGGGAAATCATTTAGGGAGGGGGGGGGGGGGCAGGAGGGGACAATCTCCTCCTGGCTTCCAAAATCACATTTACAGATTTTTGTCCCCTCTCAGATAGATCCTTCTTGATGCAGTTTTTTCTTTCTTTTTTGCCTTAAGACTGTACATATGTATAATTTAATAAAAGGATCTCAATATTTGTTTATGAAACATTCATTGAAGCAATAAAATAAAAGACAGTTAAATGAAAAGTTATCATTTTTAACAAAATAGTGGAAGGTTTCGCTTTTGTCTACTAAGCCTATTAGCACAAATGGAAAAGTCAAAACTTCATCCTAAAACTTATAGTCCTATCAATGGTACATTTTGTAAAATCATAACAATATAAGTTTTAAAAATCATTTAAAATACAGCTTATTTTACGTAAAAATAGTAAAAAACTTCACTGCGAGTCAAAAGCAAAATTTGGATTCCAAAATATTAAATGTCAAATTGTTGGTTTCTCTCCAGCATTACCGTTTTTTCCAAAATGTACCAAATACTGTATTGCAAACAGTTCCAAAATTTAATAAAATTTAAAAACAAAACAAATAAATATACATATTCATAGTAAACAAATATCTTGTTTCTCACTTGACTTCTGAAAATAACATTTCAAACAAATGAAAATTTAATCTGAAACATACAAATTTCTTGAAACTGAAATTTTTAGCACATAATACATACCTAGCTAAGCTCTCAGCTTTAAATGCTTGATACTCCCGCCTCACATTTTCCAATTCATTCCTTAATTTTACCAATTCATTCATTATCTTATCCTACATTTAAAAAAGAAAAGAAAAAAAAATTAAAAGTAAGACAGCTACAAAAGCTACTAAATCACTTTTTAGAAGACAAAACTTAATTACAATTAAAATACGTTAACACAAATAAAAGTAGACGGATAAAAAAATCACCACTTTACCACAGTTGTACTGAGTTTTTTTTACTAAACGAAATAAGAGCATGTTTAGAAAAACAATTTATCCCTACAACACACACTCCTTCTCCCCCTCCCCTCCCATTTAACAACAGCAAAGTGAATTTTACTGAGAAATATATCTGTACCTAAGAGTCAGAAGGATGTAAGTCACATCATGATAATTTTACAATAGAGAGGAAAAACTTTTCTTTTGCATGCAAAGGATAGGATGTGTGCTCTTTTAACCCTGGCAAAAAAAAAAAAAAAATGAAAATGATTTTTTAAAAAGAATGACGTTCACATGACTCTCGATGCAGAATAAGCTTCCACAAACAATGCACTAATTTATGGAAAGTCACAATTTTTGGACTTACGTCCTTCTGACTCTGCGTACAGATATCAAGGAAATAAAATCATTGTGAAATGTAAAATTTGGAAACAAAACAATAAAAGTCAGAAAAAAAGACTACGAATCGAGTTCTATCCCCTTAAATAATAGGGAAATGTGATAATACTTGTTTCAAAGTAGATTAAATTTTAGAACTTCTTTTAAGACAGCAGATATTCAATCACAGATTAATCAATTACCAAACGTTCGAATTGCTTGAATTTTTGGAATACTGGAAAATATTTTCACATTTTTTCAGAATATACACAAAATTTCTTAACTTTTACAGTGCATGAAAATTCCCCGGTTCAACTGTACACTGTTGATTAATAATTGGATGCAATATCATTCAACAGAATAAAGTTCTACTAGGAAATGATATTATCATGAATTTTAAATTTTGTATCATTCAAAGGAATTTAATATTTGGTCTGCACATCAATATTGCAATAACAGAACATAGGCTGAAATTAGTTAAGTAAAGATTACTTAAACATAGTGAGGAAAAAAAGCTTTCTATATCTCAATTGTTGGAGTTGAAGGATGGCTTTAAATGCATACATTACCTTTTCAATCTTTTCATCCTCTAAAGCTTTCCGCGTCCGTTCAAGTTCTTGAGCTAGTGAATTTTTTTCCTCCAGAGCATGCATTCTTTCCTTCAAATGCAGTTGAAGTCTCTCATTTGATTCAGCTAGTAATTTATCTACAGTTTGTGATAGCCTTTGATTATGTTCTTCATTCATCTTTTCCCTCTGTCTAGACTAAAATACAAAAATTGACAATAATGAAATGACACAAGAAAAATCTACAAAAAGACAAGAATTCTACATTTGAAAAACAATAGTATGCATTAAAAATGTAACTGCATGTGACTTAAATATGTGCTAATTTTTTTTTTTTTTTTGTAAAAAAGGCATTGAAATTCATTCCTAATTTTAAAATTGAATCTTTGCAAAAAAGCAATCTTTTTAAATAAAGAAATTAGAAATTATATTTTATGCAAGATGTGTTTCTTCAGAAAAATATTTTCAGTCACTTTTTCATTCGTTCTCAATTTGTTCAACATACTTAGACATTTGTTAAAAGCAAATGGCTACATAGGGCATGCAAACCCATAACACAGAAAAACTTTGAGATTAAAGGTGTCCTTAAAATAAAATATTTTCTACCCATCAAATATTTTTTAAGAGGTCTGTAAAGTTGATAGCGCTGGCACTGATTATAACCTTTTTCATTAACTCATTTAACATTTCAACAATGTTCCTATTGAAGGAAAGAACAGTAATTTCTGAAATTAATCCAAATAAACACAAATTCAAAACAGCAATAAAAAGGTTGTTTTTTTCATAACATGCAACAATTTTAGAAAACGTACAGCATATACATGCAATTTATTCCCCATCCCCAAACACTATTTTACTTTCATTTTAATTGAGAACTACAATTATAATAAATTTGCTAATTTATGAATTAAATATATGAGTTTTTGGCATATTAAAAACTTTCATATTAAAAACATCACAATTTAAATCAAGACAAATGCTTTAGTTCTAAAGAAGAGGGAAAAAAAGAAAGCTTACTCTGATTAATTCTGTCCCCTTTTCTTCCAATTGTGATTCTAGCCTTTGAATCCTATCTTCCACACTTCCATGTCTGTCTTGAACCTGACAAAAGTCAACAATATTTAAAATTCATTAAAAATTCAAACAATAGTTATCAAATAGATTTATACATTTTACATGTTTTATGACAGTATAAATACATGGTTCCAAACTATCTTTATCTATCACTTTTCGACAAAAAATGAACAAATTTCAAGACCCATTAAAATTAATTTATAATAAATCAGCAGATGTCTACATAAAGAAATGTATTTACTGTCTGAAATGAAGAAAGGAAAAAAATGAGCAGCAAGGAAATTTTAATGGTGAGACAATACTTAAAAATATTTAATTAAAAGTATTTTTAATCTGTACATAATTGCCTAAATATGAAAGCTTCAATAATTTAGAACAGCGGCTAGTTAATTATAATGCACCAACAATATTTAAAAAACCAAATGATTCAAAATAGTAACATTTGTTTAAGTTTGACAGCAATGAACCAATCATTAAGACACATTTTTGATGTGAGGGTGGTCAGCATTGCCCCTATTCACCAACCCCAGAGGATTGATATGTAATTTCCATAGAAAGCCTTCTGATAAGAAATGCCAAACAAGTTACGCAGTTTTGCTCCAGACAAGTTATGCTCATAATATTGCACCATCTGTATTTTTAATAGTATGTAATAATAGCATTTAAAATATCCAATAATTTGGGGGGGGGGGGAAGTCAAAATCAATATTCATCAAGATTAGAGTCATGAATTCAAATGCAAACAATGTGCATGATGTGGCCAAACAACAATTAAATCAGTTCGACAGAGAAAAATCAGTCTGATTTTTCTCAGTCATAATGTTTCAATGATTTCTTCGGCTGCTACGGTAGCATCATTAGATTTCATACATAATAGCTAAATCTTTGACAAACACATTGGATAAGCCAAGTAGGAATAAAAATTACCTGAATGCGAAAAACCTGAACAGGGCCATGAAGTATAACTTTCACTCAGTACAAAGAACTGTGTGCTTTCTTTTATGTAACAATTTAAAAAAGTTGTCTAGTTATGTCTTTACTTCACTAGTGTAACAGACACAACACCACGTACAAACCCAAAACTGTTACAAAGAAATATTGCAATTATGATTATTTTTAAGAGTTGAATCATTTGGCCATTCATTTTATCATTCAGGACAAATTTCTAAAAATTAGGAATGTCTTGTCTTTATTTTAACAGAAGATGTGATTACGGTAATTATTACATCCACACAGATTAATAGTGATCGGTGCATATTAAATCTATCATGGACACAAAGTGTTCCAAGTTCACATTCCAAATCAAAACCAATGAGGGGGCTGGATCAAGAGTTGCTTGCACTAGGTCAAAAACCAAAGCTGTCTTGTGGGCCCAACCAACTGGTTAAACCACATTTAGTGGCAGATAGGGGGGGGGGGGGGAGCGAATAAAGTAATAATCAAAGAAATATCATACAGTCGAAATTAAAAGAAAAGTTTTGTTTCTCTTTTTTTAAATCACACTATTTGACAGGAAAAAGAAAAGAAAATCAGGATTTGTTTTTAACAATTTATATTCATAAAACACTTTAACAAGAAATGGGAAAAAAATAATTTACTTGAGCTAGAGCTTCTCCAGCAGCTGCTTCAGCTTTGCGAGAAAATTGTGCAAGTTTTTGTTCAGTTAATTCTAACCGTTCTTGAAGTGCTCTGCATTTCTCTTCACTCTAAATAATGAAGCCAAAAAAAAAAAAAAAAAAAAGGTGAAGATAAAGTTTGATGTTTAAGAAATACTACAATATTAAAACATCCAAAATAAAATGGCCCTGCCATAACTTTCTGATTCATTTCAATCTTTGACCATAAGTTTATAATTTGAACAAAACAACACACTGCTACTATGAAAACGCATTTGTAAGACCAAAAATGCATTTCAAATTAAAAACCTCCTATTTAAAATGCTTTTACTAATTAATCTTATAAGCATCTAATTTTTCTGTTACCAATCAGGATTTTTGAATATCATAATTAGAGTGTTTCCAATCAAATAAGTTTTTTTACGTAAGTTAATGGCATATTAATCATAAAATTCATAAGTGTAACACAAATTCAAAAAATTTGTTTGATTTTAAAAGAAATGAAATAACATTTTGCTATAAAAAAGATTTAAAAAAAAAAATCTTGAATGTATTTTTTCTCTGTGAAATAAACCTATTAAGAGCATTTCATTGAATTGATAATGAAAAAATTACTAGCAATCTTGTACTTGTTATTCTTTTTAAAGGAATGCTATTTTTACCAGATGTAATTAAAATTATAAAATATTGCAGCTTCAAAAAAAAAAAAAAAAAAACACACACACACACACACACACACATACCAATTTTAGTTGAGCTTCTTTGTTACTTAATTCTTGCTCTAGTTTTTCATTTAAATCATGGAGAGATGTTGATTCCCGTTGGGCATTTAAATAACGTTTTTCTAAGGTTGATATCCTTTCTTCTTGATCTTCTTTTTGGGCATTATTCTACAGGAAAAAGAATTAAAAATAAAAAGTGACAACACTTGAAAAATCAAGGGTGAGAGTAAACAATACAGACAACTAGATATAGAAAATAAGACATACAGAAATACATTTAGATTTGACTTAAAACAATCTAGTAGCTTGCTTGTAAGGAAGCATATGCACCACAATTAATTCAATGAACATAGTTGAGTTTTAATGCTACTGTGTTAGGCAAGTAAAAAAAATTGATTTATTTCCAATTTTTAGTTGATTAAAAAAATCAGTTTTGGTACTTGGTAGCACTTTGTACATGAATAAAAAGTACCAAATAAATAAGTATATAAAAAAATAAATTAAAAAACGCTTATTAAGAAAATTACATTTGGTTCCAGTTCTTCATAAAAGTGAAACACTACATGCTTACCTCTTTAAGGTCCCTAGAAAGGCGTGAGTTTTCTTCTTGAAGCTTAGAAATTTCTTTTTGAGCAGAAGACACACCATCGTCTTGTTCCCTAATTTTGGCACTAAGTTCACAAATTTTACTACGAGATGTATTTAGCTCAGAATTAATTCTTTCAATGGTTTCCTGCAGCTCAACAACACGGGCTGCGTCTGCGGCAACCTCTGCTGTACCATTGGAAACCTGTGCAGCAATAATAAAAGAATTCATGTCCATTCAGTAATCTACAACTGACTCATTTCTAAGAATACACTAGTTCTGAAAGTATGGGTTTCCTTAGTATAAATACAATAAACTCAGAAGTTAATGCTTTCAGTGGAGAGAGGACTCCCCTCAAAGGGGTCATCCATAAACGTTACACTTTGAGGGGGAAGGGAGATTTACTACTATATGCTACTTGCTACTCTAGCAAGTATTTTTAAAGTAGTGCAATACACTACAAAGTACTAAAAAAATAGTGCGCTACTTGTAGCGTGCTACTTCAGACTGCCGATCTACAGCAATAAAAGCAATTTGCACATTGACAATAATTTTTTTTTAAATCTACTGCAAATTGATAAAAAAAAGGGAAAGAAAGAAAGAAATAATGGAAAGGAAACTTAGGAAAATCTGATTGCTATTATTATGTTTCAATTGCCATTTTTATTACCAGGTGGCAAGTGGCTTCTGGATTTTTCAGGTCAAATCAAAATATATTATATTGTGAAAATGTCAATGATCAAATAAAACAAAAGATTAGAAAAGTACAGTCAAATTCGCAACAACTTGAAGTTTCAAGGGACTGGTTAAAACGTTTGAATAATCGGTAGTTTGAGGTATCGGAAGTTTCTTTCTCAGTCTACTGAAGAATAATTTTAATTTTATTTTACAGGAATGTGCATAATGTATAGACTATAGCACTTATAGTTTGGATGAAATTAATCATTAGCACTACGTAAAAACATCTTTCTAGAGAATAAATGTTTTTAGATACTTCCAGAAAGGATGTTATTTTTACCTGTTTACATTTTTATCGCACCTTAAAACATTAAGCTTGTACTTCATTGGCCCAATTTCTTTTCTCTTGATTTCGGTATGCTTTTTTGTCCTAAAAGCATGTTATTGTGTCATCCAGAAAATAAAGGCTACTTTTTTCAATTTTTGTCAAAATTTTAAGTCTCTCAAAGATTAGCCAGCAATAAATTTTAGGTCGTCAGTCACACTGTGTGCAATAAGGTCCTCTATTGTAAATAGATTACCCCTCTCACACAAGCTGATAAGTAAAGCATTGCTTTAAAGGAAAAAAAAAATCTTTCTTACTTTGACTCCATTTTTATGCATAAACTGTAAACAAAACTCTCGTAAAAACTTCGATTTTAAAAGGAGCACATCTGAGATATAGAGACAACTTTGTATTGGAAACACTAAAGTATTTTGGGACTAAATGAAAACTTTGAGATAAAAGAACATTCCAGTTATAAGGCTTTGAGTTATCAAGAGTCAACTGTGTATTAGATGTAATTTGTTAGGCAAGGAGAAAATCATACCTTTGAAATGTGTACTGCCTCTTCTCCGTTAGCTGGTTTCCTTTCTTCTTTTAATTCCAAAGAAATGGCTTTGGTTTTATATTGAGTAAGCTTTAAAGAAAAAAAAGTATTAATAACAATTAAACATATTTTTAAATTCAAAGACTGAAACTATATATATGAACAAAGTCACAGAAAATACCTCTTCATTTGCCTTATTGAGTTCTTCTTCTAGTGTTGTTACACGATCTAAAGCAACTCTTAATCTCTCTCTAACCTAAGAGACAATGTTTCAAACAATTAAAGAACAATATCAGATCAAATCTATTCACACATAAATAAGCTTGCAAAACTTTTAAACTGTTACAGAATATTAGTGAGACCCTCTGCTTTGACATCAAAGTAGTATAAAGATCCTGTTATGAGTCATATAATTTTGGAGATGTACAATGTTAAGACAGTTGGGGGAAAAAAAGTCATTTCCTGTATTTTTTCTGGAAAATTGATTTTTAACATATTAAAATGTTGTGAATATTTTCTAAGAAAATGTAAAAAATATTAAACATTTAAAGATATAAACAATTCATGTTATTTTCTTTTCAAACATAACTATAAATAAATAAAACTTTTACAACTAAAACAATTAGCCAGTAGTTTTCTTTGTTCAACAGACAAAAAAAAAAAAAAAAAAAAAAAAAAAAAACCTATTTAATTTAGTTAAATCAGCAATCCACCACTAATTTGGAGTAAGATGTGATTTTTGTAAACAGCTAGATCAAATTTAGTAAAATATTTAAAAAAAAAAATAGCTACATGCATTTTATGTACATGTGCATACATATATGTACAACTAGGGGCCCGTCCCGAACTTGTTCGGGTTGAAAAATTATCTGTCTTAAATAAATATTATGCAGATTTTTTTGCTCTAAAATATCATGGTATACATACGCTTTTTGTTTCGTTTTATATGAGGTTTTGAAAGAAATTGATTCACTTAATTTCTTAATCAAGAGAGACTTACCTTTACATTCCCGTAAACAATATAATCTTCCCATATGTAACATTGTACGTTTGACCTTCAGCTTTGATGATGGTGATAGCATAAGAAATTCTCACTGGAAATTGCAATTACTTACATCAAAAATGGAAATGTGCAAGGACCATGGGATTTCGAGAAATATTCCTGACTGACTTGCTGCTGGTCCAGTAAGAATAATACGGTAAATCATATTAGTCCATATTGATTTCACTTGGGGTCCAGTTCCATTGCATGCATAAGACAAATTAAAGTTTTGCAACAAAATTATTGGAATGCTGCCTTTAATTTTAATAGAATGAATATGGGCTCTTAAAAGTGTTCCTAAAAGAAAACGACTTTAAACAGGCTTAAAGTATATTTGCACGCACTTATCAAGGGAACCACAGAAATATTTTGCTAAGAGTCAACGGCAAATGCAAAGATGACACCTCTCTCAATATTGTCCTAAACTTTTAGTTCTTTTAAAGTTCACGACTTCTATATTCAAACAGTGGCTCCTCGAACATCTGTAACACATTATGGAGCAGACCTTTTGAGGATGCTATCCAAATGGCCATTTTTTTTTCTTATGGAACGTACGCAGTGTTTCTGAAGGGAAATATTCAAAGCAGTTTAAATTTGGAGTGATCAGTGTTTCGACCACTAAGTAAAATTGCTGCAATTAAGCAAAAATAAAAACCACACACACATTATCAGTCTGCCTGTTGATTTTGGTTAAATTTATTAAACTTTTTTTAGTTCCACCGGGTATGCCAATAAACATTAATTTGCGTTGTGGTATCATAAGTGAGTCGCTGATCACTTACTAATTTGGTTTTGTGATTGGAAACGCACTCATTCAGTAGGTTGCAATCATGTATCTATCTTGTTCGGAATATATAAACATACAAAAACCGCTCTCTCTCTCTCTATAATATTAGTATAAATGTCACTGTGCAAGATTTTGCCTTTCGTACAAAGAAGATGTTTTTTGATAAGGTGCAGTGGTTCCGGAGATTACCAGGAACATATAAAGATACAAAATAAACCCTCTCTCTTTATAATATTCGCATAGATAAAAAACCTCAAAGGGTAGCCCAAAATCCATGCAAAATTACAACTTTTAGAATCACAGATTAATATCACATGTGTGCACTACTTAAATTCAAAAATTAATTTACTCGAAGAGAATCCCAGTTATAATTCATTTTAATTGAATAAATTTTGATGCATTAACATTCTGGGACTTTAAATGCTTCGTAATGCCCAAGTCGAACAGAATGCTTTTGTCCAAGACTAATGAATATATGCCTTATCCTCTGCAGTTTCAAATACATGCATAGGTTTTAGTAATTCCTACGCCACCATCGTGCTTTATATTTGAGTTGCTTCTATTCAGTTCAGCGGCATTCAGTTCAAAGGAAACCGCGAACAATTTTTGCATTGCAAGTTCGGGACATCCCGCGCTTGTGTTTGCGTATATATAAGAATAGATGAGTACGAAACATAAACTAGTAAGGAAGACAAACTATTGGTTTAAAACATTAGTATAAGTACATACATGCAGGATTTATAGCCTATGTCACCCAGTAAGAATGCACCTTTCATGTAGTGAAAGAATTTTTAAAATAGCTACAATGGTTCAAGAGATTACTTCAAACATATAAACACAAAATTCATTCTTTTCTCTTATTTAGATGTACATATATGTGTAAATTGTACATACATGTGTACATTGTACCACACATCAAACGAAAATACATTAAAATTCTACTTAAACATTTCCACTAACTGATATTATAGATATTCTTACTGTCTATTGATATACTGTTCTGTTTACATTTAGTTAATGAGAAAAGTAGCTAATATTACTTTTGTGTGCAGGGAGATTAAATTATCTTACAGCTTAGCTTATCAAAAAAAAAAAAAAAAAAAAAAATGGTAAGTAATATTATAAATTTTTGAACCCAAAATTTTGTGCTAGAAGATTTAATTCTAAATTTAACTTTTTCCGAAAAAAACCTTTTTTTTCACAAAGTGTCCAGGTTTTATCAGAATATTCTCATCACCCATTTATGATTCCATGATTTACAATGCATTTTGAGAGCATTTGTAGTTATCCAAAAAACATTTCACTTTCTGTCCTGTATTTAAAAAAAAAAAAATCAGATTTAAAAAATGAAACAACTTTTAGGTGAAAGGGAAAATTATGGAGCTTCACAAGTTGTACGTAGACTGCAATCACTTTTAGGTTTTCATCTCATACTTTTCTAAGTTCACCAGGGTTCTGTGTTAGTATGGTAGAAATGACATGTATACCCCCTAATGGGTATATAAGTCAAAACATAATCCAAAGAATGAAAGAATTGTACATTGCTTCATAATTTTGTCTACTGGTAGAGTCGTTTCTACACAGAAATATAGTTATGGTTTTTTCACAGCCTAACAATGCTTCTGAACAATTTTTTAAAAGCGTGAAATTAATTTTTACGGAATAAAATATACAAGAACAGAGATAATAACATAATAGTGATTCGTGAAAGACTAATTTCCTATGGATGAAATGGAAGATGTCAATGAAAGTATAATAAACATAAAACCACTAACAAAAAAAAGAAAAAAAAAGAAAAGTAGGTAAAACATGAAATTATTTTTTAGTTAGGAATTCGTAAAATAGAAAAATAAATATTTCTTGTAGAATACATATACAACAGCTGCAAAATATTAATCCTGATATCAAAATTTTAAAAAATTGCACTTAAATGATATGAATGGCAACTTACTTTTTCATCCAAAGCTTTGTGGTGTTCAAAAAGTGATTTGAGAGCTTTAAGGACTTCTACTTCTGAAGACACGCCAGCAGGAGACTGTGCTTGCCTCTTCACAACAGTCATTCTTAAGGAACGTTCATGGCGTGATACAAGGCACTCCAAATGTTCCAAGAGCAACTAATTCATAAAAGAAAAGTAACATATAAAAAGCAAAATAATGAAAAAAAATTAAATAAACAAATAATATCAAAAATTTTAAAATACATAATCTAAGTTCTAAATTTACAATCAGAATGTATGTTAATGTCAAGCTCTTATATAGTTACCAGAGTACTTTTAAAATTTGAAAGCTCTTGAATGAAAGCACATTTCTTTGCATTGAAAAAGGTGTTCCTTGTAACACCGAAACACGTGTCTGCAATATTTTGCAATATTTGTGCTTTATGACGTTGGATTACTGATTTTTTGAAGAGGGTACGATATTATTTCACTAGGGATGATTGGTAAGTTTCAGGATTATGAATAAGTGGCACCAAATGGAATGATGCACCACTGGTAGATTTGATGTTTTTACAACTTTAGCTCCAAATAGGGTGACTCCACACCCTTGAAAAACCATTGTGACATAAATGAATAATTAAAGATCCGATTAAAGAGTGAATATCAGTCATGAAAAAAATATTACCCTAGTGTTGTTTCGCTCCGCTTTTAGCTCTTGAATTTCTTCTTCCTTCTCTAATAAGTGCTCTCGGGATTGATTTAATTCTTTAGTTAATGCAGCAAGCTCCTGAAACAAATGACGTTATATCAATTAAAATGCTCAATAATACCGCAAATGCAACTTAAGCAACGATACACTATTAAACTAAAATGTTCTTAATCTACATTTTTACAACATTTAAAAAAAAACCTTTGAACAATAAAAAGTAACTGTTGAGATTTGAAAACTGAATACAGTATTAAACCCCAGTTAGGAATCTCAAAATCAAAAATTTTTCCCCTAAATATTAAAAAAAAAATCATGCACCCCCCCCCCCCCCCAAGTTTTAAAAGTCTGAAATTGATAACATTCGCAGTTGCTTGTTCAAAACACAGTACTTTGAGCTCAGCTTTTTTTTCACCATTTTTTCCTGCCACGTGTTATGTCTAAATAAGCATTTTGCTATAATTGTGCAGCAATCTTTTAGGGGCTATTCATTAATTATGTAAAGATGGTTTTGGCAATTTTTGACCGCCCCCCCCCATGTAAGGGTACATAAGATCTTTCAAACTCCTCCCACTACTCCTACGTAATATTCCATTTTGTTTTTCAAAATGGAAGGAAATAAGGAATCTTACATCAATGGAAACGTTATTAAAGTCACTATTATTAAATTAATAATCAGAAAAATATATGCAAGATTGCTTTTCTTTGAACTAACCTCTATAAGCATATATGTATCAATTTGACAGCATCTTGGATAATATATTTCATAGTAAAAAGAAAAAAAACGGGCATTTTTGAAAAAATGCAGATATTCCACCAACCTTTTGTCATAAATATCTATTCATTTATTTTCATTCTGGTGCTAATTTTGATAAATATTTCGACAGTACAAAATTTGTAGTGGTTTACAATCGAAATTTGTTTCAGTAAATTTCTTTGGTGAACTCAATGGCAGTGGTATCAATTCATTTGCACTCTTAATATCAAAACTATCAGAAATGACTCATTAAAGCGCAGTTGAAACATAATCCATTTTCTGTTTTATTATGAAACTAGCAGTACCCGCACAACGATGCTCGTGCAAAAAATTTAATAGAAGTCCATTGAATAAAAAAAATTGATGCCCCCCTCGTCCTCTGATGTGAAATGATAATTTTTTTTTGTATAAAATGCATACACACCTGTTTTAAAAAAAATAGTGATAATAATAATAATGATAATAATAATATTAAAGTGGAAACTTTCGTCAAATTTAATGGAATTTAAAACTTTTGTAATTTTCTGTAATTTTTATGGAAATCATTAAATTAGATTTAGAGTTGCTTTAAAACTCTATTTAACAAGTGAAGCAGTTTTCACTGCAATTTAAAATATTTCGCCAAATAAACAACAAAAACAGACATCAAATAATATCTTTCAAATGTCAAAATAGCTCCACAACTGTATTGTTTATCCCAACTGTATTGTTTATCGCCAAACTCGCCCAGCATCTACGCTGTCATAATTCATTCGTCTAACTGAAAAAAAAAACATCCAGTGGAACATTCAAAAATCGTCAGAAAAAAGAAGAAAATGTTGTACATTTCACTCTGATAAAAACAAATCAAAAGTTTCTTTTCTTTCAAAACAAATCGCCAAAACAATGAATTACATTTATGGCTGCTTTAAAACAATAATCCTGGACTGAACTCTCCACGCCTAACGCGCCAAGTGACCGCGCTACCGGAACCCAGCCCTTTTGCTAGTGAAGCAGATGTTTTTTCTTTAGCAGTAATAAATGTTTTGCCAAACAAACAACGAAGTATAAAATCACATTAACAGTAAATTTCAAATCTTTATATATTAAGAGCTGCGTTGCTCAGCTTTGCCCGGTATACCTTGAGAATAAAAATTGTGTCAAGTGACATATATTCAACAATCAGGCTTAAATAAAAGAAAAGAAAAAAAAACATGCAAAATTACCCTTTCAAACAATGATGGCAATGGCAGATACTAAAATACTTTTAAAAAATTAAGATGCGAAAGATGGATTTTAAAAGTGTAACCATGGAAACACGAAATAAAATAAGTTTAAGAAATTAAATGCAAAATTAGGAAAGAAACAATGGATTAAAAAAAAAAAAACCGTAACCGTGGATATGCAAAAATAAAATGGTTGAAAAATTCAATCAAAATGCATTTTTCAAATTTGATTTAAAAACGCTTTTAACTTTTTTTCCTTTTAAGATAGAAGCTAAGTTTTTCGACCATAGGTTGAGAGAGATCTGGAGTAAAAATGTCGCTTTTTAAAATGGTGTCAAAAAGAAAACTGAAACAATTTCTTCACTCTTTATTGAGATTTAATGAAGAAAGTAGTACCTAACTTTCAGCTAAGCTTAAAAAAGTGAGAGCTAAAAACGCAAGTTACTCCCACTGTAATTACATTAGAGCATTGAAAGAAATTGTTTAGAACGCGGAAAATTCTACTCTTTTCAACGATATATAATATTAATATGTGCAAGTAGTTTTTCACTCCCATATTCGGGAATTTATGTGAAATTTGGGCCCAAATTGGAATAAAAAAAGAACTATTTATCAGATTTTTTCGAATTATAGCCTATGTCACTCAGTAAGAAAGCACCTTTCATATAGTGAAGGAATTTTTCAAATAGGTGCAGTGGTTCCGGAGATTACCTCAAACATATAAACACACAAAAATCCACCCTCTCTCTTTATAATAATAGTATAGATATAGATAACAAAAATCATTTATTGCAATACTAACTGCGTTGCCCGGTTTGCCCGGTCTACCTTGAAAATAAAATTGTGTCAAGTGACGTATATTCAACAACCAGGCTTAAATAAAAGAAAAACATCATGCAAAATTTCCCCACCAAACAATGACAACAGATACTAGAATACTTTTAAGAAATTAAAATAAAATGAGAAAGATGGATTTAAAAAGCGTAACCATGGAAACACAAAATAAAGTAAGGTTAAGAATTGAAAATGAGAAAGATGGAAATAAACAATGGATTCACAAAGCGTTACTGTGGAAACGTAAAATACAATGGTTATAAACTTGAATGGAGAACAGATTTTTGAACTTCATTTAATTCGCTTGTAATTTTTTTCTTATGGAGAGAGAGGGTTAAACTTTCGACCATAGGTCGAGTTAGATCTGGAATAAAAAAAGCAGCTCTTTCCAATGGTGTGAAAAAGAAAACTGTGGAACAATTCCTTCACTTTTTATTGATAAATTTAATGAAGAAAGTACTAGTGCCTGAGCTAAAAACGCAAATAACCAACGCCGTAATTAATTTAGAGCACTGAAACAAATTGCGTAGAATGCGGAAAATTCTGCCCTTTCCAACGATATGTAATATTAATATTTGCAAATAATTTTTCATTCCCCTTTTCGGAAATTTATGTAAAATTGGGCCTAAATTGAAATTAAAAAAGAAAGAACTACTCGTTGAATTTTTTTTGAAATTGTCTGCAAACCTTTCCGTGGCTAAAAGAAAGATACTCATGGGCGGATTTATGGGGAGGCAGAGGCGGGCAATGCCACCCCAATTTTGGGAGAACTTTATGTAGTAACAACATATTTTCCAAAAATAATAAAAAAAATTATTATCATTTTTTCTTTTTTGAATAGTTCAGAAGGGCATGGGTGGATTTATAGGGGGGGGGGCATAGGGGGTAGTGCTTCCCCAGTTTTGGGAGGACTTTATATAGTAACAACACATCTTCCAAAATCTTAAAACAAGAAATCATGACTTTTTCTTTTTTGAATAATTCAATGAAAATGAAGAGAAAAGCGAATGTCCTTTTCTGATGGTAGAAAAGAAAAGGGGGGAAAAAACGAACATTAAATACAAATAGTACAGCTGTCACTGGGGTGCTGAAAATGTGTCTAAATTCACTATTTTGAACTGAAAACCATTTGGGCAAGTATATGAATGAAAATATAGGCTAAACGAGCTATACATTAAGCTGCAACACTTATAATAATTGATGATTATTTCAACAAATTAGAACCTAAAGCAAAGGGGAACCCCCCCACCCCATTCGCGTAACAGAACGATCTACTCGTTATGATGTGTCCACATTTCAAGTATATTTGTGCATAATATTTATGTTCTTAGTAGATTAATTGGTCTTTCGAGAAATTCTAAAAAACAGTTTTTTCCTTCTCTATCTCTCTCTTTTTTTAAAGAGAGAGATAGAAAATAAATACTACCGCAAACTGAATAAATTTCAATTATCTGCGCATTGTGATTAAATGAATCTTTTCACTTAGAAGGAGGGTAGAATTTTACTTACTTTATAAACACTGTTTAAAAAGTAAGGTAAGTCATAATCATCTAAGTCTAAGTGAGTCAGTCCTTGTCATTTTTGAAATCTAAATAATTGAGCCATCAAAATTTTTGCAAAAAATTGCTGAAATTTTATAGAAGTCTATAAAAATCTAACAAAGATTGGTAAAATAGTAAAAATCCTTTAACCGTAAATACTGACGAATTTTCGTAAATATTACAAAAAATCGAGCAAAAATTTGCAGGTAAGAGTGAATTACAAAAAGGGTCGAACTTGCCTGTAAGATAAACAAGCTATTGCTTAGGGACCCTGCTTTGAAGTGGGTCCTTAACTCCCAAAAAAAGTTCATGATTCGTTTCTTAAAAAATGGAAATTGCTTGAAAAAACTAATTTCATTTTTAAGTGCTTGAAAACCTTGAATATTTGGAAACGTGTGGCTACAAACCTTAAATTTTAAAATTTCTAACAAATGGTAGAGGGGGAGGAATGCCAAAATATGTCAAATTCAGCTCCTTGCCATTTCCTGTATTAAAAATGTAAAAATCATGGTTCTCACGTTTGTAACATATTATTTGAAATAAATTTTTGTGACTCACATGTTTCATATTTTGCTATTTATTCAAACCCGAATGTAGTATTTCGGAATTTTTTTATATTAATTGCTTTTATCTTACTTCTTCTGCATATTGTTTATCTGTTTAGCACAGAAAATACACACTACTTCTATTTCTTTTCGTTTTCTGCCCCACTTGCAACTGAAGAAAAGTTGTTGTCATGGAAATCTATGGTTTCTTTTTTCTTTTAAATTTAAAATAGCTATTTCTTACAAAGTTAGAACAGGACTGTAAAAATTTACAATCAAGTACTAAAATATCAGACTGGAAAGTACAAATGAAGTGCGTTAAATAATTTTATTTATCCTAGAGTCCTTGAAAATAATTAGATAAATCTTTGAAAATCTTAAGGAAAGTGAGCTCCAATTACTTCTACTGCATATTGTTAATCTGTTTAGCTAGAGAAAAAAATGATACACGACCTCTATTCCTTTTCGTTTTCTGCACTACTTATAATTAAAAAAAGGTTGTTGTAATGAGAAATCTACAGTTTACTTTTTCTTTCAAACTTAAAATGGCTGTTTCTTACAAAGTTAGAACAATACTGTACAACTGTATAATCTAGTTATCAATTTCTATGTCTATCCAATTAACCTTTATAAGGCTTCAAAATGCAGAATTTTATATCCATTTTACGAAATTTTCTCCGGGGGAGAAACCACCAGCCCCCTAAAATTGCAGATATTCTATTTCCCACTTAAAAGGGAGCCCTGCGTCACTCTCTTGCCAGCTCCCTCTCTTAAGGTCAATTCAAAAAGGACAGCATGAAAACACACATTAATGAAAACGACACACAAAAAAGTAAACATGGACTTATGCATCACAGGAAACACACAAAAACATGGGAGTGGGGGGCAATAAAAATGTTGCTAAAAAAAAAAAAAATCCTGCCCCCCCCCCCAGGAACTCAGTGATAAATCCGCCTATGAAGATACTGTGAAAATTTCAGCGAAATCAACCGGGTAGTTCTCAAGTTTTGTGCATTCAAACAAACAGACGCCTTTTGGAGACTTCATTTCACACTATGTAGAGAAGATATTTTAAACATTTTCTTTTTCTTTTTTTGAAGTTACCTGAAAAACAAATCAAGTTTTAAACTGACATACATACAGTGCATGGTTGGAAAGCTTTTGCTCACGTAATTTAATCTAAGCTCCAAGCATATTCCATGTAATAACTTCAAAAAAACCCTATTAGCACAATCAAAACTCTACCTCTCCAAACCAATTTCCACTGAAATTTTTAAAATTAAACTACATATTAGAATTTAAACAAATGATAATCCTCCTTCACTCGAAGAAAAAAATTAAACAAAACGCGCATTACAATTAGAACAAAGTGAAAAATCCCCTCAGAAGAAAAAAGAAGTTACTCAAAATACACATTGCAACTACAACAAAATGGAAACGACCCCCCCTCCCCGCTCCACAAAAGGGAAAATAATCCAATAAAAATACGCATTACAATATAATTGGAACAAAATAAAACAACTGACCAGGGTTGGCCGGATTGGACCCAATTGGGTTGGACCCAATGGGTTTTTTTGGAAAAACCCATTTAAAAAAACCCATTATTTAGCCCACTATTGGGTTTTTTAAAATTTTCTGAGAACTGTTTTTTAAAAAATAATTAATTTAAATACTTTTACAATTTAAACTTTTTTATTTCTTTTTCACAATAGGCAATGGACATAAAAAATGAATTTTGAACTTGAATAGTATTTGTTAACTCTCAAGGGCATTAAAAAATGCCTCAAAGATTTTAAATAAATATATTTAACATTTTCCTTCAACTGGTCAATAAGGAACTCAAATTATCTTGACTAAGTCCTGTCACGTCAGATTTTCTCAATATTTGCAGATTGTACAAAGGATACTACTTTAGCTAAAAGGCTCTCATGTGAATTATTTTCTGCAAACCAACACGTCACAAAACTCGAATAAACAAGGTATATTTTTTAGAAATTAATAGGTTTTACAAATGGTCGAACGGAATAGGATGTACAGTATTTTCATTATCTTACGAAAAAGTTTAATGTTTCTTACTCTGTACACAGAAATAGAAAAACAGGCAACATAAAACTCAAAGAAATGTCTTGATTAAGCTGGAATTCAGTAAAAAGGGATTTAAACTACTTGAGGTTCTACAGTAGTTTTGCATAACAAAATGAAATACAATAAAGTAAAATACAAAAAAAAAAAAAAAAAGTCGAAATTAAAAACGAACAAATAAACAATAGATTTTATCACTCAAGAAGTAACTTTGCCTTAACTGTTGGTAATCATGCAAACTAAAAAAATCTGAAACTTCACCATTCTTGAATTTTGTCGTCTTTTATACCTTTCTTCAGAAAACACTGAATTTTCCAGCTTTTTTTTATCAAGACAATTTTTGTGCTTTGTCCATATACTTATGCTACAATATGCTATGAGTACCCCACCTTTCCCCTAAAAAAAGACAAAAAAACCCACATTTCTTTTAAAAAACCCAGCTTTAGTTGGGTGCTTTTGGGTTTTATTTAAAAAAACCCAAAAAAAAACCTGGGTCCATGGGCTTTTTTAAAAAAACCCGGGTTTTTGCCAACCCTGCAACTGACGCATGACATATTGAACAAAATAAAAGCCCTCTCCCTCTAAAAAGGGGGGGGGGGGGTAAATTTCATTACAAAATGCTCGGGGGAAAACCGGTTGCAATACAGATAAGAAACTAAGAAAGCCAAACCACGATTAAAACAAATAAAAAATTCCCTCCCCAACTCCAAAAAGAAAAGAACTATTTTCTTCAATTAAAATGTGCACATAATTTTATCCAACTTCAAGCGTATCCCCAATTTAATAACATCAAACAAAATACTGTGCAAACTTCCGATAGAAAACAATCACGGCTCTTACATCTAATGCAAATGAAAAGCCCTCAAATAATTTAAAACTATAGGTGCGACATCGATGTCGAAAACATCGATGATTTTATGATCGATGTAGTTTCTGGGTCGATGTTTTTCTAACATCGATTTTACTGCGTTCGATGCTGATGTTTTACACATTTGATCTCCTCCCCCCTCCCTCTTCCACCAAGGGGAGAAAAAAAGCAGAATTTGTTTGTGAAAATAAATATATGACAAAAGCTACATTTTCAATACGCAACTCCAGGAAATACTAAAACTTTGCCACGTTGCGTTCCATGTGTGTCTGTTGACGTAAACACAGGCAGTTTGTTCTGAGTATTTATTAACGCAATCGATGTGTCTTAGTTCGATTTCTGTAGCTTTCAGATACAGAAATTGTATTGTCCCTTAGTAGTATTCTCGAACTTCTCAGAATAATGCTAGTTTTCCTTATTTCCTTCTAAACTGTGAGTTGATTGAGAAATGGTTAAAGCGAAAACTCTGGATTAACAAACTTGGATAACGTTATACAAGGTAAAACATTTTATTGTTTTGTATGAATTTGTAAGAATATGGGTTTTTTTAAAAAATCTTAAATGAATTTAACTAACTATATTTTAATGCAGCATTCAGTTGGAATGGACAGTATGCGAAATATTTTCTTGAATATATTATCGTAGAACAAAATGAAAAATGTCCGAGAAAGAATTTACTTTATTCCTTTTATTCTCAGCTGAAAGGTTTCGCCAAATTTGTTTAGGGTTATAGTTTTAGTATTGTGCGAGCAAAGTAACCTTGGCGAGATTTCGCGTTTTTAGTAAAACCATTTTTAATTTTTATCATGAGTGGAATAAAATGGTAGTAATATTACAGAATTCGATAAGTTAAAAGAAATAATGGTCATTCAACTGAAAAGAAAACTACTACCATATTTCCGTGAGAATTTTGTTGATGATTTACATAACATGACATAATTAAATCGTAACTCAGAAATTAGAAACATCGAAACAGAAAAATTTTAAATAACCCGATTCGGGAATTTGAGAGAAATAACTCAGCTACAAATTCAAAACAATAAGCGCTAGCCAAGCAAGGCAAAGAAGTATCATCTTCTTTTGATAATAATTTGTAATGTCATATTAAATTTTCTAGCATTAATTGTTATTCTTGTCAGGCCACAATTATTTAGTTTTATCAAGAATTGATAAATATCGAATTCAACATCGTGGAAATGGCTGCTTAGAACTACGAACTACGTAGTTTGCATTAATGTTTGACGTTTAGTAATGCTTCTTCAATTCTCATTTCTTTCTACGTGGGCCAGAATATCCACAAGACTTTGAAAATTAATTTAAAAAGAATAAAGAGAAAAAATCATGCATACGAACACAATTTACAAGACTTATTAGCATTTTCTGCGTTACCACGTGCGTTTGTTTTAGTTTTTTCGTCCGCCATTAGACAGTGACTGCAGTGCCCACTATAGTTCGTTGGAGTTGCGAATGGGGTGGTTTCCTTCAGTCAAAAAAAAAACTACTTTTAGTCATTGAAATGGATAGAATGAGCAAAAAAAAAAAAAAAAACACGGACCCAGAAAATACTCTCATTTTTCGAACAGTTTTTTTTAATCAATTTTTTTAATGTCCGATCTTTCAAACAAGGCGTGGTCTTTATGACGTCACAAATGATGCACTTTGCCGCATCTTTTTACTACTTTTCCACGTTATGATAATCATGCAGCGAATTAAAATTGCGCTCTACGCTTGCTACCAACCATATCGTTGCCAATACGCGTAAGTAAAAATGCGAATTAAATATTTTGGACCGTGAATGGCAACACTGAATGGCATTTCATCATTTGTGATGTCATCGGTAGAAGCGTTAAACGATAAAAGAGCACCGATTCAAGTATTTTATTAAAAAATATTATAAACTTAAAGAAATTATTTTTAAAAAATGGTCAGATTCTATGCTTTTAAGCATGTTCTTTCCAAAAAAAAAAAAAGCTTTTAAAATTTTGAAAACGACCCATTATTGGTGGCAAAATTTATCATATTGGAAACAGCGCCCCCCCCCCCTTTCCCACACACATCAGATAAATAAGTAAAACGCATAAAAGCATTTGTCAGGGATTACAAGGGCTCAACACAAAAGTGTTTAAAACTTTCTTTTTTTCTAGTTAATTTCGGCGATTTAAGCTTCGGTGTGTTTTTGTAAAATCTTCAACTGGGGTATTTTTTACGAGCATTTTATCCGTACCAAATATGAAACAATGCAATCATTTCTTTTGCATCGGAAAAGCAATTTTATTCTATTCTGTTGCTGAAAATAGAAATTAAAGAAGGGGAAAAAAAACCTTCCTTGGTGCAGCCCCATATGCTGCAAGCAAATTTTGTGCCAAATTTCAAGAAAATGGTATGAACTCTCCTGCCACACGTGACAAGTAGTGAACAGACATACTCAAATGCATCCACACATAGAAACTTTGCTTTATTATTTGTAGAGACATTTCATGAAAATCGACCGAGCGGTCTCAGGACTGGACGAATCACAGGCCGACAAATACATCCTGACATTAATCCTGAAAAATATTTTAGAAAATAAGATTTCTCGCCTTTTTTACTTTAATTAGCTACCCTCCAATCGACATTAATGGTACAGACAGCAGAGGGTGAATCAAACATACGGTAGATTTAATGAAATGGAATCGAATCTGTGCAATTGAAAAAAAAAGGAAGGATTCTTACTTCCTGAAATAACTTACGCAAAAGAGGAATAAAAGGTTTTTCAAAAATATAATAAACATGTTTCTTTTTTAATAACCCATCGAATTGTCTATTCCTAAAGATTTTCTTAATATGTTCTAATGAACATATAAATTACAATGCAATACTACCGTTTCTTCATCCATTGATGCTCAAAAAACATCATTACACTGTTAAAAAAAACTGAAAATTCAGGTGGTTTTCTGACTGATTTTAACAGAATATTTCCGTAATGCTTCAAAACGAATTTTTTCCTTACAATAACAGAAACATCACGAAAAGAAGTAACGAAAACAGAATTTTTCCATCTCTAGGGTTGCCGCTGTGCTGTACTTTGCTCTGATTAGCCTTCAAGTCATGATAAACATCACTTTTGATAGTGCTTATAATTCGCACTGTTACATTTTGCTAATTAAAAGCATATTTAGAATAACAACTCAGATGCTGTAGACAAAATAGATAGCTTGCTATTTCATGTCTGGAGAGTAATAGTACAGTGAAACCTGTGTAAGTTGACCACTTGCGGTGCAGTACTTTGGTGGTCAACTTAGACAAGTGGTCAACTTATAAAGGGGGTAATGATTTTTTTTTTTTTTTTGGAATTCTTGCACCATGACACCTTTTGTAATTCTTGCAATTGACACCTACTCTTTCTGTTTAACTCACTTTCATTGTTTAGCATTACTTTGAAACAATAATTTAAGATGTTATTCAAATATTTTTAGAGATTATTTTCCCAGAATGACGTATAATGTGTCGTGCAAATTTAAAATTTCAGTAAATTGATCAAAAAAAAAAAGAAAGAAAGAAAAAGCCTTATTGTTTATGAAAAGTTACTCATTTTATATTAATAGTTCCTAAAAATTTATAGCTAATCAAAAATTACAAATTTTTCGCTTAACAACAGAAGAAAAACAAGTTTGGAGAATAAAAGGGTTCTTAGTAGTTTTCCCATGTGGTTAAACTCAAAAGGAGGTTTAGTTATGCTGCTGTTTCATTTAGTTGGTAAAATGCTGGTCTGGCATCAGAAATATTCTTGGAAAACTTAAAAAAAAAAAAAAATAATAAAATAATTTGCTAAATAAAATTTTAAAAAATAAACCAAGTGGTCAACTTACAAAGGGTTTTTTACAATACTCCAATCCAAACTTGGTGTTCATTAGTGGTCAAGATAGACAGGTGGTCAAGATAGAGAGGTGGTCAAGTTACAGAGGTTTTCCTTCATTATATAAGATAGAACTAATTCCGTTCCTCACAAAAGCGGTCAACATAGACAGGTGGTCAACTTACAAAGGTGGTCAACTTTACAGGTTTTACTGTACTCGTATTTCAAAATTGTTTATACGCCTTTGAGCTTTGTAGGTTTGGAAAAATGTCAGCGCCATTTTTAGACTGGCAGATGTGTTTTGATCGTCCTGGTGATTTGATGTGGGTTTTGCTGAGCTGAGCACCGCTGTTCTAGAGCGGTGAGAATAGTTTTAGGATCTCGTGTTATCCATTTCAAATAAAGGCTATTTATTGGATTACTTGTATCCAGATGCAATGGAGATACTTAAATTTAGCACCGCTGGTCACATGTAAGTATTGTTAAATATCTTTGTACATGTTAATATACAAATGTATTTTTTTTGTTAATATGCATTTGATAGAATTCCGATGTTAGTTTATTTAGAATTTATAGAACTATTATAAAGTTATTTTTTATTGCTCTAACGCATTGCATTCTTGAAAGTCATTAACGCTAAATGCCGTATCTACCGGAGAGGTGTGCGAGCAAAATAGGAAAAATCACGTAGTTTTTTTTTTTTTTTTTTTTTTTTTGGGGGGGGGGGGGTTCGCTTCACAGTTTGGAGTACTGAAAGTCACTATTTTAAATCTCTAAATAAAGGTGCATTAATGATCTTTGAAAATACAATGAAAGTTTTGGCAACAATAAGTATTTAATTCAATTTGTTAGGCTCTTATCCAACAACTTATTTGAGATTATTGCAAGTTTCTTGGAAAAACATTTCGGGTAAAACGAACTGATTGATATTAATATGCTTAAGTGTGATGATTATGTACTAAAAATCTGTGTTGCGATTCCAATGAGTGAAAAATTGGGATATCGTTGGGGGGGGGGGGGAGGCATGCAGCATCTGAATCAAAAATTCTTCACGTGTATGTCAATGATTCTGTTTTTAAATACAATAGATATGCGGTACTCTCTATCAGGTATATTATTAAATGATAACGTCAACCTGTTTTTAATAGTATTTTATTTGACATATTCTGCAATTAAAAATATCATATTTTTCATGTATGTTTTTCCACGCCACCCCAGACACTGTACGAAGAAGAGAATATCGAACAGTATCAGCAGGGATAATTGGTGTCATAATTCAAATCCATCAATTTTTCTGCTGGTACTATTTGATTAATTTGATTCATCTGAAGTTGATATAAAAAGTTTTTATCGTGGATGCTCGGAGTAGAGATTATGTTAGGTAAGTTCTCTTTCCAGTTGTTAATTTAAAAAACCTTTGAGTAACAAATGCACAAATAAAAAAGTAATAAATTTAGAACAGTTAACTATATCTGTATTATATATCATTTTAAAGAACTAAATTTTTGATGAAACGAAAAGTCAATACTTGACAAAACTTTTTAAATATTTTTTTGAAAATAAAATCTTTTTACTTAAATACGGGAAAGTGAGAAATGGAAAAAATATCGCAATGAAAAAATAAGGAACGTAAATTCTGTTAAAACACAGAAAGATCGTAAATGAACGGAAAAATAAGAAATGGAATTTTCGTTCAGTCACGGGAAATTTATAAACGGAAAAATACAACTACGGAGAAATAAGAAATGGAACTTCTGTTAAGTCACGGAAAGTCATTGAACGTATACGTAATATTTACGGCAACTTTGCTGCCGGTACTTTCTCCGTTATTTTCAGGAAATTTTTTTAACAGTGTAGTTTAATTCAAACATGACTTTCAAATGCTTTGATTAGGTCTTTCGCCCATACTGATTTCCTCCGTGTTATTGAATCGCCTACTCGATTTTAGCTATTATAAGTTATGCGCCTACTCTTGGCTTTTGTTTAAGAGCATTTCATTCAACCCATATAAATGAAGAGTTGCGTTTGTCATTGTCACTAACCTCCCATTTTGACTAATATTTGGAACGTGCCCAACATGTTCCAAGGAATGGAACGGTTATTTTCAATGCACTTGCCAATGCGAATCGTTGCGTAATTCTTAGCTATTTAGGTTTAGTGGAATTTTATGATTGTCTTTTTTTTTTAATCTTTAAACTATGTAGTCATGTACAAGAAGCTATTTTTCAGCAATAAAATTTTACATTTCTCGCTTTTATTTGCATTAAGAACACCTCTACAAAAAACTCAGAAGTACTTTCCAATATTTCCACGGGCTTTAAAAATCAATTATAATCAATTATTGAACGAAGATATCTGAATTAATGAATCAACAGTATTTCATAAATTTTGAAGAAATCCTTTATATAAAAAAACAAGAAGTTCTGTCTAGAACTATACGAGCCTACTTTCCCATGTACCCAAACTACTTTCTAGTACCTGATCAATATTCTCAAAAATAGCTAAAATCGCAAATTGTTTCAAACATATTTTTTAAATATTTTAAGCTAATTTCTAGGAATAAAATATTCCTCACTCATCTAAAAAAAATTAGATGCGTAAAAAATAAAAAACTAAATAATAATTAAAAAAAAATACGAACAAATAAAATAGCAGTCTTAACAGCTTTCAAAACGAAAAAATAATAATTAAAATTAATAAGCTCATTAAAATAAATACATCATATAAAAAAAATCGTTTCTTTTTCCCCTGTTGCCAAAAATAATTTTTTTAAGGAATTAATGCACTTACCAAAATAAATAAAAACAATAAAATGTCAACTTAAAGAAATACTTTTCATTGTCAAAAAAAAAAAAAAAAATAAATAAATAAATAAATAAATAATAATCGTCTGCGAATATCTTTATGTAGAAACATAAATGACTTCGAGTTTATTCCCCGAAAACTAAACACCTAAATTAAAATTTTAGCGGGAAAATAAAAAAAAAAGTCATATCATCAACAATAATTATTTCGCAGTTAAAACCATAGCTGCGGAGTCGGAGTCAATCTCATTTTGAGATAAAGGAGTCGGAGTCGAATATCCGAGAATCGGACTCAGTCATTTGTCCTCCGTGTATAAATTTTTGCCAAAGCTACGAAGTCAGAGTCGAAGTCGGGGGAGTCGGAGTCCGATTAATTGTCGGGCACAGGAGTCGGAGTCTGAGTCAGGTGCCCCTAAATTCTCAGAGTCGGAGTCTGGAGTTCGGCGTCAAAAGCTATTTCCAACAAAATTTGTTTGAAGTAAATCCGCCTTTAAGTACGGAATCTACACTGACTTTCAGTTTCCCCGTAGGCGCTAATGTTAAAGGATTTGAACTGTTCAAAATTGAACGGAAAATTGTTCAAATCAAAAAGATATTTTATATACAAGTTTTTTATCAAAAGCTTTTTCCTATAAAGTTTGTTTGAAGCAAATTCGCCTCACAATTCGGAATTGCCTTCAATTTCCCCGTAGGCGCTAATGTTAAGTTTTTTTTGAACTGTTCAAAATTGAACAAAAAATAGTTCAAATCAAAAAGTGAAATATGGGATTGAGGTGTCCTCGCCGAGATCTTTCAAACAAAAAAAAGTTTGTTCGAATCGGACTATTCATTCAAAAGTTATTAGGGGAGGACAGACAGACAGACCGACAGACATTTTTCCCCATCTCAATACTTTCCAATTTTTAATTTTTCGATATTTAATCATTTTATTTATTTTGACTTTTTTTTATTTTTCGCGATATTTTTAAGATGCAGTAAGCCTTCTTTCATGCTTTTTTCTTCTTTTTCTGACTTTTACTGGGAAAGTAGGCTAAAAAGCACACAAATTTGAAGCATTTACCAATGACTAAAAAAGCTATTTTATAGTCGGAAATAAAATAGCTTTTTTGGACATTGGTAAATGCTTCAAATTTGTGTGCATTTTTAATGGACTAAGTCCATTAACAGTTACTAATGTCCACTAAATACCCACAATCTCAAGGTGGGGGGGAGCTTCGGAGATTTATAAATTTTACGATTAAAACTCTAAAGTAGAAATTATCAATTGTACAATAGAAATATTGTTTATGTATTCGAAACTCATTATTGAATAAATAAATTTCGTATGCAATGTTTACTGTTCCCATTTGTATCGTTTGCAGTTCCAATAACACATTTAATTAGTAAGTTATACACGGTTCATTTCTCACGCACTTTCACCTTGTGAAAAACAGGATCCCTACTCCTAAATGTGGAAACAGAAATAAAGAACTTCAAACCCTTTTCTTTTCTCTCCACTTCCATAGTAACGCGACTAAGCTTTCCTTCCCGGACTTCTGGGAAATCGTAAGATTTTGATGTTCAATGTACTCTCGGAAATTATACTTTAGTTAGCTCCCGAAGATTCACGGGAACAAGCAGACAAATACGTAAAACTATAAATAATAATGAAGTTAAATGAAAAACTCGGGACTGAAGCGTAAAACCGAAATGATAGCTAAAATGCGTTAAGGGCAGTGGCGTAGCTAGGGAGGGGCGGAGGGGGCGGTCCGCCCCGTGCGGCACTTTTTGGGGGGCGGCAATTTCACTTTTGATGCGAAAAAATTAAACGCGTTTCTCCAAATAGTGAATCATGTTTTTGATTTTTTTTTTTTTTTTTTGGAGTCAAAAAAAGGTTTTTTAAGTCTAAGGTTGTGGTCGACTTTGATAATAAAATTACTCATATACAAAACACGTGTTGGTCTTGTGGACATCTCAGGATTATATTGTTTGTTTTTTCTCTTCCTGCGTCTGAAGCTACAGACTGAGGACGGTGTCAAATTTTTCGGGAAGAGCAACCGGAAGAGCCTCCCTATCCCTTAACGTCACCAAACAGCCCAAAAGTGCAGTTTTAAGAAACATTTCCAAAGGATAACTCCCACCCCATCCCTTTACATCTAATCTTTTAGCCTAACATTGAGTTTTTAAAATTTCAATACCAACAAATTCCTAAGGGCGGTCAAGCCCTGACCCTTCCTTTAAAGTGGTTAAAGATAGTCTAATATTTGTATTAAGGACATCAACTTCGAATTTTAAAATCCCCATCGCATCCAATATCCCCAAAAATAGCTTAACGTTAGGTATTTGAAACTGAAATTTCAGAAAAATTCTAAGGTTCTCCAAATTTCGCTTTTATAAATTTCTAAGGGAAACCGCAAAGCCTTCTTTTCTCAGTGATGAAGAGCTTAAAAATGAGCAACAGTTTCGAAAAAGATTTCGGGTGGGAAACCACCCTCCGAACTCTCTCTCTCATGACGTTGTCCGTCAAACAACGGCTAAAGTTGCGTTTTTAGGACGTCATTTTCAAAATAATTCGTAGGGAGACAGGAAAACCATCCGACTTCCCAACATTTTTGGAAATAGTCAGAAATTTATGCCGTGAAAGATAGCCTACAATTCCGTTTTTGAAACTTCGGCATCGGAAAATTTCTCGAGAGCTCGCGTACGTTCCCCATTCTCTTTAACGTCATCGAAGATAAACTAAAATTGATTTCAAATTTGAAAATATTTCGAGAGGAAAATCCAATCTTTATTGGAATAAGGGGAGAGAGACCCTTACACCACTAGATACAGCCTACATTTACGTGCTTTTCAGTTTAGTTGAAAAGCTTTCCGGACAGCGTCAGTGAACCTTCCCCAATGTCTTCACGTATTCAAAGATAGCCTAAAATTGCTTTTTTAAGACTTAAATTCGGAAAATTTCTTTGCGAACTCCCAATCCCCCTAACGTCACCAAAGAAAGCACAAAACTGATTTAAGAAAAAAAAAAAAAATCTGGAGGGAGCTCAAAGCCTCTTTTCTATTAACAATTACCAAAAAAATACTCAAATTAACAATTTTGACTTCACTTACAGAGTTTTTCGGTGGAGCTTTGAATTCCTTTTTTTTTTCTTCTGCAAGAAAAATAAGAAGGAAAAAAAAATATTTTTTTCTTTTTTAAAATCTTTTATTAAAAAAACTTTTGACTCTTTAATGTATGAACTATGTCCCATCAAAAGGGCGGCAAATTGAGGAACCGCCCCGGGCGGCAGAAAGCGTAGCTACGCCACTGGTTAAGGGGCTATTCATTAATTACGTGAGGATGGTTTTGGCAATTTTCGACCCCCCTCCCCCCATGTAAGGGTACGTAAGATTTTTCAAACCCCTCCCCCCTATTCTTACGTAAGATTCCATTTCGTTTTTAAAAATAATAAAACAACGAATCGTACTTACATCACTGGAATCGTTATTGAGTTCACTATTACTAAAATAAACCTTTTTGTGTAAAGAAATATTTACTAAAAAAGTGAACAAATAAAAACAACTCATCTACGTTTTTTACCTTCCAGACGCAAATGAAATTTAATCCCTGCCACACTACTTGACCGCGCGATTTCTAATATAAAATATCGACTTGAAAAATATTACGTAAGAATGAGTTTGACCCAACCTCCCAAAGTAAGGGTATGTAGAGATTTTTTTAACCCCCCTCCCCCTCGGGACCCTTACGTAATTAATGAATGGCCCCCTAAGTACATATCATTATTAAACCAACTGTTCTAGAAGAACAAAGCATTAACAGAGTCGGATAATTTTCCTTAGTGATTGTTATGGAATGAAATCTGTAATTTCAGTTTTGACAGAAATATAAAAGAAAATTGAAAATAAACACAATTTAAAAATATTTAGGGGGGGGGGGGTAGTTATTCCCGTTGATTACTGACTCAGCATTAGTAATCATTATTGGAAAACTTCAAATTTCAGTAGAGGGGCTTTATTTGTTTTAAGGTCCCCATTTGTGTGTATAAGGGGGGGGGACATTTCTTTTGTGAACTATTTTTGGTGAAGTTCTCAAAAATATTCCTTTAAAAAGTATTTTTGAGAAAACAATTTCTCACATCAAAGAGCATTTTTTAGCTATCACAATTCTAAACAGTATTCTAATATGAATCCCTTTTGACCCAAAGGACTTATTAGGAAATGACCTGAATGCTGGACTTTTCTTTATTTCTTTTATATTTTTTAATGTTTTTGCTTTAAAGCAAGTTGATGAAAGAGATATTTTTACAAATGACGTTTCGCGAGAGGAATAATTTGAAGGAGCGAAATTTTATGATGAGGCAAGGACGTATCCAGAAAGTATTCAAGGAGGGGGGCGGTTAATTTGCAGATACTTAACCCTTTTTATTTAATTCCCAAATCTCCGCCTCTTCCTTGAATATGGCCTCAAATTAAGTTTTTTTTTGGACTCCCATTTCTTGAAAATTCCGGGGGGGGGGGGGGGTACTGAACTTCATACCTTACCTTAACGTCCTCAATGGTGTCCTATAATTGCTGTTTTTTTTTAACTTCAATTGAAAAAACTTTCCGGGGGGGGGGGAGCCCCAAAAAAACCCATCTAAGAGTGTTTAAAATTGAGTTTTTTGGAACTCCGAAAAACTTTCTGAACAAAGTTCCGAGCCCACACTATAGATTATCACTATAGTTTTAAAATATGTGCAACAATTGCGTTTTCAAGACTACAGTTTTGAAAACATCACAAGGTAGAGCCCTCTTTTTCGTAACATTATTGAAGATCGTCTAAAATTACGGTTTTTGGAACTTCAGTATCGAAAATATGTCGAGGGAGAGACCCCACATTTCTGCTCAAGGAGAGGGGCGATCGCCCCTATCGCCCCTCCCTTGTATCCGCCCTTGTGATGAAGTCGCTTTTACGATTATTGAATTTAGTGAAGGGATTGCAAAGCGTACCATTTTTGTTCCGGTAAAAAAAATAAACAATCGGTTTTTAAATTAGAAAGAAAGCTATATGATTCGAGAAAGAGAAACGTAGTGAGAAAGGGGAGGGGGGAATATTACAATATTTTATTTATTTAAAAGGATTTTCAATGAAATAAAAAAAGAAAAAATAAAGGAAACTTCAAAGCACTAAGTGAAAATAATTTTATTCTCGAAGTAAATTAAGCACTTGAATAGACCCGCTGATCACTAAAATTACGCGTAAGAAACGAAACAACTTTCATTTCTTCGCCCTTTCATGCATGAAATTCGTTTTTGTCGTGCCCCCCCCCCCCCCGCTTATAGATTTCAGGCTTTATTATGTCACTTTCAACAAACTGATTAAGTTTTTATCGACATTTTCCAATTGATGTTCAAAGTTTGTAAGCACAATCGATTCGCATTGTAGCAAACCAGCGAAAGGAGATTAAAACCACCACCGAATCCTTGACTTCTGCAATATTGCTAATCCTAGTACGGTACTTAAATAAATGTACATATAAGGTCTATAGCAATCACACTCCTCCCACAGGAAAAATTTCTGTCAGAGCTAGTGTAACGAACTAATATGTCATTTCTGAAAAAGAGCCGATTGACCATTTTTACCTGTTCATAAAGAAAGTGAAAAGTTCGACTGAATTTTTTTTTAAATTTATATTAAACTAGCGGTACTCGCACGGCTTTGCCCGTAGTAGAAAATTAAAAGGTCATTTGGTTCGCTTGTACATTTACAAATAATGGATGATGAATTTCTCGCCAATTTGCTATGATCATTTGCTCGCCCATTGTCGCATATGGTAGTTTTCTCGTCTACGGTATGGTAATTTACTCGTCCACGTTACCACGTTATGATAATTTGCTCGGTAAATTGGAATAGAAAAAGAACAAAACCGAATTTTTGAAAAATCGCTTCGAAGTGCTCACTCCAATTGCTAAGAATTAATTTTGTGCCAAATTTCATGAAAATCGGCCGAACGGTCTAGGCGTTATGCGTGTAACAGACATCGAGACGTTCAGCTTTATTATTAGTAAAAGATAATGCGAACACAAATTAATTTAATTTATGCATTCAGAAATACGGAGTAATCAAGAACAGAGCATAGAAATTGAAAAGGAAAAAGATAAGCTAAAATAAATATTTACTAATAATAAAGCTGAAAGTCTGTACGTCGGTTACGCGCATAGTGCCAAGACCGTTTGGCCGATTTTAATGAAATTTGGCGCAAAATTAGTTTGCAACATAGGGGTGAGCACCTCCAGTGGCGTAGCCAGGATTTCATTTCGGAAGGGGTCCAATCAGTGGCACAGCCAGAAAAATATTTCGGGGGAGGGGGGCAGGGAAATTTGACAAATTGATATTGAGATCTTAAAACTAAGCAAAATAGATTTTAGAGATGAAAATTTTGTATAACTACTCTTTTTAATGACTAGTTATAATTTTGAATGCATTTGAATTTAAAACATGCAGCAAAATTTAATGCAAAATAGATTCCCCACTTCCACAGAAAGCCCACGCAGGGACAAAATTCCAAGAAATTTGGAAGGAACTAGACAAAGAAGTGCTTTTTGTTAAATTCTAAAAAAGTATATTCTCAGAATTTGCATCTACTTCAATGATACAAGAGAAACCAATATTTTGAAGACTGCAGAGAGTAATATTTTCGCACACTAAGAACCATTGCAATAAAGCTCTACGCCTTACAGCGCGCCCTCATTTCGTCCCCCCCCCACCTATTTTACTTTATCAATTTTCGGTTCAAAAATTTTTTTTTTGTAGGTTATGTGTTATACAATAGAAATATATATGCATATTTTTTCTTGTTCCATTTTTTTCATTTGAGTAACATGCTAGTTTTCAACACAATGCATTTTTTTTCTTCAATCATATATTTACTTTTAGTCATTTCGGAGGGGGTCCAAACCCCCCTCGGCTACGCCACTGAGCACCTCGAAGCGATTTTTCGAAAATTCGATTTTGTTCTTTTTCTATTTCAATTTTATGAACATTTTACCGAGCAAATTTTCATAACGTGGACGAACAAATCACTATAACGTAAACTAGCAAATTACCATAACGTGGACGAGAAAACTACAATATGCGACCATGGGCGAGCAAATGATAATAGCAAATTGGCGAGAAATTCATCATCCATTATTTGTAAACATACAGGCGAACCAAATGATCTTTTAATTTTTAATTTTCTACGACGGGCAAAGCCGTGCGAGTCCGCTAGTAAATAAATAAAATTAAACAAGCCTTGCTCCTTAAACTTTTAATTTGTCGGTAGGAACTTGTTTTTTCTTTTTCTTTGGGAACTACGCATTTGGCTTTTAAAAGTCTGAAGGAAGGCGAAAAGAACTCCCCATTTGATTTAATTTTTCTTGGGATTCCTATTCATCTTTTTAAAAGCATGCAATTCTGTCCCGATTATTGTAATTCATGATTGCGAGTTGATTCTGAGAGGAAATCTTTTCTTCACTGAAACGTAAAACGTGGCTTTGAAAAAATATATAGAAAATCTGTAGATTGGATTGTCGCTTTCTGCCCGAAGAGGTGCTTCGTGTGAGTGTCGTTCAACTCCAATAAATTTTGAGCTGTTCAGGTTCTCTAGTTTCGCTTGAAAATGTGATCGGTACGACCAAGGTCACATGCAACAGTGGAAAGGACCAACCAGCTTCTGCGATGGTAGCTTTTAATTTTTTTTTTTTTTTTTTCAAACTCTATCCACTAAAAAATTTACCTTTTCCAAAAATACAACTTCGTTGTTGTCAATTTCTTTATTAAACATATTTAATTAGTATCCTTACATGAGAAATTACTATAAATTACTGCAGGTCCAGGAGAGGGTTATGGTGCTGGGTCTAACATTGAAATTTGGGCTGGGGGACTGGATTATGGGTCTTTTTCTTCCCCTCTCTTTTTTGGGGGGGAGGTCTCGTTCTATTAGGTGTTCTGTAGCATAGGGTTCGCTAGACCTGATAATTCAAATTTGTAGCAAGTACCCAGTGGTCGGTAGTAACTTTTAGTTTAGTAACCTTTGTTTCATCATTAGTAGTCATTTTAAACATAACTTTTTTTTGCAAACGTTTGCGCGTGAGACCAAACTGCTATGACTTAACAAACAATAGAATGTTGGTGCTTCAACCATTAATTTTTGCAAAAAAATAAATAAATAAATAAATAAATAAAAGCAGTTTTCTTATCCGTTAGTGATGAGTACCATGAGCGAAAGTGGGATCATTTTTACGTCACAAACTAAGCGTGGCGAATTTTAGAATCATCGATTAATACTACGAACTTCAGAATCACAGGGTAAGAGCCTATTGTTGTGACATGGAATCTTTGAAAGCGTATAACTTACACTACAACAACGGAAAGAAAAGTCTCGATTACTTCTGCTCAATGCAACGGTCGAAGCTTATCGGGTTGAAACAATCCAAATTCCAATTCTGCTCACGTAGTAAATGTTCTCTATATCTAAAATCCTTTTTCGTTCGGAAAGCCTTTAGTGTTCCCTCAAACATATAATTCTTTCTTTTCGGTCCTTCTAAATGAAGATGTCACTGTTGTCTGGGAAATCGATGAGTTTCTTCCTTAATTTAAGTATAACCCGAATAGATCGCAATCGTTGCTCAGCTTGTCTTTATCCAAGATCCTCGTCAGACATCAAGTGAAAGTGTGAGTATTCAGTTACTTCGAAGATGAGAGTAAAAAATTTCTTTGTGAGTTTTCAAAATGCTTTAACAAGGTATTAAGTTAAAAATTATAAAAACACCGACCCTGAGGGCCGACCTTATGTTAAGACGAATCTCGCGGATCAGAGTACGTAAAATTTAAATACAGCATTAAAAAAAAATCTAAATAACATAAGAAAACAAGCAAAAAGAGCAATAATTACAACTACAAGTTCGGCTAGTCACAAAAACAGAATCAAGAGGGGGAAAAAAACCCTTTTTTTACTAAAATCAAAGCCTTGCCTTGTTCACTAAAAGGAATTGCAAGGTCAGAAAGGCGTAACTTGTAACAAAAAGTCACTAAGTTTATGTCTTCGTGACTTTGACTTAATTCCTAAGATGAAACCACTTCGTAACATTTGCTTCAGACCTGATCCAGGAATTCTTGCGGTGGTAAACTGCTCCATTCGAACTATCTCAACTATAATTAGATTCAAGGAATGTAAAACTTTAGTATTATGTGTAAATAAATAGTTGTCATTATTAATGTTCCAACTCTCGTACAACGTACACTTTACTAATAATAAAGATGAAAGTCTGTGTGTCTGGATCTCTGTTACGCGCATAGCGTCTAGACCAGTAGTTCCCAACTTTTTTCACGTAGCGATCCCCTTTTCACCAAATAAATAGCCCCCGACGCCCTATGCGTCCCTCGCATTTCTATATATGTTTGCGTATGTATACGTAGACATTGCGCATATTTACATAATAACTCAAGGTGCTTGAGATGTTTTATTTATGCTTTATGGGCAACACGCACTGATTGTAGAAATAATAATAAACAGATAACAACTATATCATGTTAAGCATACATTTCGACACTTTCAAAATTATCGACCTAGCAGTGGCGAATGCAGGATTTGGTTTTCGGAGGAGTTGAGGTCATAAAAAATCTTATATAGTCTTATTATCGCCAACTTTCATTAAAATGAATGAAGGCATTTTCATTTAACAAGGCAATCGCGAGGTCAAAAAAGTGGGAGGAGGGCGTTTGGCAGCCACTCAATTTTTTTCAAATGTATATATAGCAAGAAAGAGAGTTATGATTTTTGCTTGGGGGCAGGGGGTGTCATTTCTTAGCGTAGGAAAAATTAAGAAAATTGCGTAATATAAGTGAAAAAAGAGAATTAACAATATGAACCTACAGTCGTAAATGTAACATTCACGAAGGTCCTTTCCAAGAAAATGTTCGAAAGTGTATTTCTTAAATTGCAGTTCGCAAGATCTCTAGTGATGTTAAGAGGAGGAGAGGTTCGGGGACTTTTATGAATGGTTTAAGCTCGGAGACTCTGCCTAAGAAATTTCTTGAAATTGAAGCCCTAAAATTTAATTTTAGACGATTTTTAACGATAAGGAGAGGAGAGGGGGATTCTCTAATTTTTCGAAAATGAAAATGAAATATTCTAAAAAAGCGCAGTTGTGGACCATTGTCGTTGAAGTTGTCCGGAGAAGGGGTTTGGACGACCCTTCCTCGTAATATTTTTAACTTTGAGATCCCAGCGGTGCCCACAAGGAAGGATTATGGCGCAAGATGCGCCATCAAAATCATTGGGGAGGGGGGGGATTGTTTACATTTTTTATTTAAATTTATTGCTTTCCTTTTTATTTATATTATTTTATTGTTTATATTTTATTTCATTTATTTATTCAGTTTGTGCGTGTATGTGGTATGTCATTGGCGTAGCTCAGAACTTTTCTAATAAAAAAACAATAATAATAACAATTAACAATAAATAAATAAGTAATAGGGTAAGTGCTCCAGTAGTCGGTCAGTCTCCAGTAGTCGGCCACAAAGACAAAAAAACTGCTTATAAATATTAAGTATATGACTCAAAATCAGATATGATGCATTCCCCCATTCGTTTACCAATCCCCAATTATCATCCAATATCAGTGAAGTTGTGGGTACTTTTTATGTAGTAACGAGTCATTTTATTTTAAATGGTGTGCCCATCATCCGAGTTTACGATTCTGCTTAACTTTTTGTTAAGAAGACACATGTTTAAATGTTAAGTACTCTTATGTTTTTTTGTTCTATTGGAAATTTGCTTTTAATTATGTTTTAATGGGTTGTATAACATAACGTTTCAATTAAAAAATAAACTCCACCTTAGACTCAATTATTTTTAGAG
Source organism: Uloborus diversus (assembly GCF_026930045.1). Classification (NCBI taxonomy): domain Eukaryota; kingdom Metazoa; phylum Arthropoda; class Arachnida; order Araneae; family Uloboridae; genus Uloborus; species Uloborus diversus. The sequence continues at coordinate 96,505,802 of NC_072732.1, read as the reverse complement.
GGGTGGCTGACCACTGGGTACTGAATTCTTATGCATTTCCACTAGTCGGCCATGGCAAATTGACAACAGGTTCTATGCTGTTTGATTGATCTACACAATAGTCAACTGCATACTTTATATGGATTTTCTAATGTTCATGAAATAATAATAAAAATAAAGTATTGACACAGAGCGGTTTTGAGTAAAAGTTCCCTTTATGACGTTATTTCTTCAAAAGAAAATGTTTAAACTTTGTGCCTTAACTTTTTTTGATAAAAAGATTCATTTTGTCATTTTATTGCTTCTAATGTTGATTTTAATTTAGGATTCTCAAAACAGGTGTTGTAAATACAGACCATCGTTGCGTTTAGAATAAAAGTTCTATTACTCAACATGTCATTACCAAATGGTGATTAATCGTTTTTCTTATCAAACCATCTAACGTTGGTGATTTGATTTTACTAAGGCTAATTATTTCAAATGTTGGTACCACTTCTTATTACTGCTTCTATAACCAAATATATACAGTAGACTCAAGTTTTACGCGGGGGTTACGTTCCGCGGAAATGCCACGTAAATTCAGACCTAATACCAGTGTTAAAATAGGGGTTTGGTTCCGTAGATAACAAAATACTTCATTCTAGTGATGACTAATCGTATAATAAGTTTAATGTGTACTTATATCGACTTTTATGCACAACATGCATAAAGAAAACATAAATAAGTTAAGAATTTTGCTCTTTAATTCCTTGTAGGGAGCACTAACGCATCCACGATCACTTGCGTCATTTCCATGATAGAATCTTCCTTCCACAACAAATCAGAAAAATCATTTCTATTGTCTAGGAATCGCTCAAAATTTTCAATGTTTTGGTTGTGCGTCACCGACGTCGGTATCTTCGTTGCTTTTGGCCTCCTTTGTCACTACTAAAAGTTCTTCTTCCAGTGAGTTCTGAACTGTGTGAGTTTAACTACTTTACTTCTGAAAACAGCCCTGGAACCAATCGCATAAAATGTCTCCAGTGGCTCAAGCTCGATTGCTAAAAATGAAACGGCCGACTACTGGGTCATGCATGGACCAGCATTGGATTTCTATGGCCGACTACTGAAGCATTTACTCGCATTAACAATAGCTTGGTTTTTAAAATAAAAATGTTTTTATTCCAGAAATAAGTTAGTGAATCATTATCAGAAAGGTATAGCCTAAAATCTTACAATGTTTTCTGTGTAGTATTGATTGCTGAAATCTGTTGGTTAACAAAAGCCAACAACTGATCTCTTAAATGGCCGACTACTGGAGCATTTACCCTATCAAGAAAAAAAAAATAAATAAAATAAAAAATGAGAGCTAAAAAATGAAAAAGAGAAAGAAGGGTGAGAAAATGGGGGGGGGGGGGATTTGCGCCGTTGAACTTGGAGGGGATGGGCACCCCTGTGAGATCCTAAAAACGCAATTTTAGGCAATCTTTGTGAACATTAGGGAAAAAGTTTAAATTCGGAGTAACTCCCCCGGATTTTTTTTCGGAATTTAAGTTTCAAAAACGACATTTTAGACGAGTTTTAATAATGTGGGTAAAGAAAGGATTGGGGGCATTCCCAAAGAAATTTTTCGAAATGTAAATCCAAAAAATAGAATATATGTTATCTTTGATGACACGCGGAAATGTTCGGAGACCCTCATCCGGAAGTTTTTAAATTTTAAGCCCTAAAAACGAAATTTTATACGATATTTAATTGTGTGAAAGGGAACAGTAGACATTCCCTGTAATTTATTTTTTTAAATTAAAATTTTAAAAACCCACTTCTTGGCTATTTTTGATTGATTAATTGATTTTTTTAATGAAATTAGGGGACGGATAGGGTTCGGAGCTCTTCCCTGGTATATTTCCAAAATTAAGTCCTAAAAACCACAATTACGGAAATTTGTTGAAGTCCCTAGACCAAAGTTTTAAATAATCTTACAGGATGCTGAGGATCAGATACTCTGATATGAGGAGAGAGGATGGGGGGGGGGGGGGGGGTTTGCTGCAGCCCCTTAGTCCCTCTCCTGAATTCGCCACAGCGCTCAAGTATTGATGCTACTCCAAAATGATTCCATTCCCCCCCCCCCCCCCCCCATGTATTTTGATTTTTAAAATATGCAATGATACATTTTAAAATTTAGGGATAATGTCGCGACCCCTTTAGAAATGCTTCGCCGCAGGTTGGGAACCCCTTGTCTAGACCGTTCGGCCGATTTTCATGAAATTTGGCACAAAATTAGTTCGTAGCATAGGGGTGAGCACCTCGGAGTGACTTTTCGAAAATTCGATTTTGTTCTTCTTCTATTCCAATTTTAAGCCCATTTTATTGAGCGAATTACCATAACATGAGTGAGTAAAATACCACGAGCATATTGGCGAGAAATGTTAAGATATAAAAATAATCTGGACTGAACTGATTTTGAAGTAAATCAGCTTTTTTATACATAAATTCCAAATTATATTTTTTAGCATCTTAATTTCGTATTCTGTACTAGTCGATATAATCAAAAATGGGAGTTGATTAAACAATTTATAAAAATAATATTGTTGATATTTCCTGCACTTTTTTACAGGGGCGATATGGTAGAAGCATTTTTTAAATTTCAGCGTTCTTTGGCAGCTGTTTTAGACCCGATTGAGAGAGATTCGTTCCAAATAGCTTTGCGACGTGATAATCGACAAAAAATCTAATTGTGAAAGAAAAATTTCCAAAAAATCAAGGATTGCGCCTGGTTTTTCTACTAAACGCCTCATATATACTAACCAAAATCTACTCACAATAATTTAAGCATTTTTCAATAGCAATCGATCGGGGGAAGGGGGGGGGGCGTTGAACAGCGTGATCGAGCAAGTGAGACATGGGAAAACAGTCAGCTTCCAGAACGCAGAACCCCTTCTGCACTGAGTAACATTCCTGCGGGGGCAAAGAGAAACCTCTCCAATATACCGAAAAGAATAAATCATCTTTTCGGATAAATGATCTTGGAGGGAATGTGTGTGAGAAATGGTTGTGGCGGGAATGGAACGACGAGTTGGAGACGAATTTCATAAATACCGCGCTCCTATTCCGAGAAGCTATTGTGTTGCGTCGCCTGATGGACGAGAGATGTGCGTGATCAACACTTCGAGGAGGACCGAGGAAACTGACGTAGTAGAACCAAAGTAGTTCCGCTTTGTGAAGGATTTTCAAATCTTGGAACTTCTGCAACTTCGCAAAAAAAATACAAATATAGGTTTTTTTTTTGGTGTGTAATTAGCATATTTTGCAGCGAGAGACATTATAAAATTTTATTTCAATACTACTTTTCCTCGATCGAATATTTCCAAATTTATAATTTTGCTTTAAACTGGAAATTAAAGAGCAAATTTACATTGGGAAGGGCTGCTTTGAGGTCTGCTTTAGCAAAATGAAAAAAGTTCCATTTCTGGACTGTTCAAGCAAGCTAACCCAGGTAAGCTGCCCCACCCTCCCTCCCACCACAAGAAAATTATTTGCCTTCCTTACCTACGAAGTTACTTTCAAAGTAATGAGGACAGGCAGGGACGCCTTGATGGGAGGTCACTGTTACCTCCTAAAATATAATTATTTCGAAACTTTTGCTGACGATTCGGCAAATTTCGAGATGTTACAAATTCTGTAAATAGTAATTATTGTAGGAACGTAACCTGTAAATAGTTTCCCGTAATGAATATACAACCCCTTTTTCATTCGGCTAAAGTATACGACCCCTATTTTCTTTCTTTTCATCGATAACGGTCTACTACTTTACAGAAGCGTGTGGAATATTGGAGAAATTTCTTTTCGGTGTATTTAAGCCGTTAGCGATGGATAAACAGTCAGTTTCATTTGATATTTCGAACCGAGAGGATTTTTGCTCTGTTTATAGCGAGGCATTTCGCTGTGTTGTTTTCGTATTTGGAAGTAAATACGTGTGTAAACGTTGAGTTTACGGTGTTGTGTGATAATTGCTTAATTGCTGATGAATAATTTGGCAGTTGTTGAAGATCTTTCCTGTACATAGTGTAAATAAATTTCCTGTGTTTTTATCAAGAACTGTGTCTTCATTTCAAGAAAGTGGAAGTCGCACCGAATCCGTTACAATTTGGCGCCCAACGTGGGGCTACTTCTGGACTTTCTTGGAGTAAGTGTGACTTTGGACATTATTTTCATAAAGACTTTTTAAATTTGGACTTTGTTTTTATGGTGATTACTCGCGCAATGGATGAACAATTAAAACAACTTCTTGACGCAATCACCTCTGTGAAAAGTGATTTGACTGCAAGTTTTACTGCAAATCAGGAACAATTGAAAAATGAATTAGCGACTAACCAAGAACTGTTAAATAGTGATTTAACTGCTAAAATCACTACAAGTCACGATGAAATGAAAAGTGACCTAACGTCGATGAAAACCATGATGGAGAATCAACTAACCGCCATGGGAGATAAAGTCGATGCCCTGGAAGAAAAATTTGATACTGTGGAAGAGCGCATCGGCAATATGGAAAATAAGTTGGAAGAAGAAGACAAGAAATTGACTTCATTTAAGGAAGAAATAATTAAGGACGTGGAAAGGAGATTGGCGACCGCGGAAAGCAGTTCTGTACAGTTTGGCGCTCCCACATCGGTTGCTCGACCGTCCATTAAACTTGCCACATTTGATGGGAAAACTTCGTGGCAGGTTTACAAAACTCAATTCATGATAGTGGCGGAAGCGAACGGATGGGACTCTGCTACCAAGGCCTGTCATCTTGCAGCATCCCTGAGAGGTGACGCAGCGGACATTCTTCAGACCCTTCCGGACAGCCAGCGACTGGATTTCGCCGCCCTCACGGCTGCGTTGGAGCTTCGCTTCGGTGAGAAGTGCCAGAAAGATTTCAGCCGACTCCAGTTGAAGTCCCGTTTCCAGAAAACCGGGGAAACCCTGCAAGAGCTAGCGGCGGACGTCGAGAGACTGTCTCATCTTGCTTTTTGCGACTGTCCTGCGGATGTTCGGGACAACCTGGCACTCAACTACTACATCGACGGGGTTCGAGATCCGGAAATCCAGAAAGCTCTACGGATGGCGGATGTCAAAGACCTGAATTCTGCTGTTGTGTATGCGATGAGATACGAGGCCGCCCAAGAAGCAACCCGTGTGGATCGCCATCTAATCCGGACTCAGGAAGCTGATGAGTCTGATTCCAGGTCGTCCCATCTCGCTGAACTTGAGAGACAACTCGGTGACTTGACTAGACATCTGAGCAGCATAACAGCCCAAAAGAAACAAGAGCAAAAGTGCTGGAAATGCGGTAGTGAAGGACACCTGCGAAGGAGTTGTCCGGCTCGCCAAGCTACGCGAGGGAAGGAAATCACCACCACTAGAGCTCTGCAGATTTCCTCTTCTAGTAGTGGCAGTGATGGACTTTTCATTTACGCACATGTAAATGGGAACCCCTGCAGACTGATTGTCGACACTGGAGCCAATGTGACAATCATTAGGACAGATGTGGCTCGTGAATTCGGATTGAAACTGCTGTGGACATCGCCACGCGTAAGTCTCCAGACTGTGACAGGTGACAAGATCGAGATTGACGGTAAAGTGGACTTGGAAATAGTGTTTGGGAATGCCACCTACCATCATACGGCATTCGTCGCTAATATCACGGACCCCTTCATTCTCGGATTGGACTTTTTGAAGAAATATGACTTCACTCTCGACTTCAAGACTAATGAGCTGCACTCGATGAGAGAAGACATAGCCGTTTTCCCTGCAGAAAGTGATGTAAAATCCGCTCATCAAATAATAGCCCAAACAGATTTATCGATTCCCTCAAGGTCAGAATCATTAATACCTGGCTCCCTTGAAGAAAGCAATAGTTTTCGATTTGGACTCATTGAATACCCTAACCTAAGCAATAGCCTAAAAGGAGTGCTGGTAGCATCTACGCTTGTGGACCTTTCTAAGGATGTAATTCCTGTGAGAGTCGCCAACGTGAGTGAAAGGCCAAGGAATATCCGAAAAGGTGAAGTGTTGGCAACTTGTACTCCAGTAAACTGCATCATTAGAAGAATCAATTCCCCCGAGACTGTGTCTTCTGAGTCCTTGACATCGAAGTTAATTGGGAGTGCACCCTTATCGAAGGATCAAAGAACTGCTGCGGAACAATTGGTGGACCACTTCAAGCATCTGTTTTCATCTACATCGGAGGATGTTGGCCGTACGAATTTAACGCAGCATAGGATTTACACTGGAGAACACCCCCCTATTAAACAGCATCCAAGACGACTACCGTTTGCTAAGAAGGAAGAGGTTGAAACCCTTCTGAAAGAGATGAAGGAGAATGATGTAATCGAACCGTCATCCAGTCCTTGGGCCTCTCCCATCGTCTTGGTCCGAAAGAAAGATGGCTCCACCAGATTTTGTGTCGATTACCGACGACTGAATGAAATCACCAAGAAAGACAGTTACCCTCTTCCACGGATAGACGACACCTTGGACACTCTTTCCGGACACAAGTGGTTTTCGACCCTGGACTTGAAGAGCGGCTACTGGCAGGTTGAGATACACCCTGATGACCGAGAGAAGACAGCGTTTACAACTGGACAAGGCTTATGGCAGTTTAAAGTGATGCCCTTCGGCCTCTGCAATGCACCAGCTACGTTCGAGCGTCTTATGGAGACAGTGTTAAGAGGACTCTCTTACGAATCCTGTCTGGTCTACTTAGACGATATCATCATCGTTGGACGCAGCTTCGAAGAACATCTGGCAAATCTTAGGAAGGTGCTGCAAAAGCTTAAGGAAGCCAATCTGAAATTAAGTCCGTCCAAATGTAATTTGTTCCGCCGGGAAGTTAGCTACCTTGGTCACATCATCTCTTCTGAAGGTGTACAAACCGATCCAGAAAAGGTATCTGCAGTCAAGAGTTGGAGTCGTCCCGAAAACATCCATCAGCTGCGAAGTTTCCTGGGGCTCTGCACGTACTACAGGAAGTTTGTAAAGGGTTTTTCCAACATTGCACGACCTTTGCATAAGCTGACGGAGAGCAAGCAAAAGTTTGAATGGTCCAAAGAATGCGAAGATGCATTTCTACGACTGAAGGAGGCTTTAACATCAACGCCTATCCTCGTCTATCCTCAGCCTGAAAAATCCTTCATCCTGGACACTGATGCGAGCAACGAGGGCATCGGAGCTGTTTTATCCCAAGAAATTGACGGAAATGAACATGTCATCGCTTACTGGAGCAAATGCTTATCAAAGTCGGAGCGAAATTACTGCGTCACCAGAAAGGAGTTACTGGCCATAGTGAAAGCTATAGAACACTTCCATCATTACCTCTACGGCCGAAAATTTCTGCTTCGGACAGATCATGCATCGTTAACTTGGCTTTTGAACTTCAAGAATCCAGAAGGCCAGATAGCCAGGTGGATACAGCGGCTCCAGGAATATGACATGGAGATCAAGCACCGAAAAGGGTTGTCTCACGGTAATGCAGACGCTTTATCAAGGAGACCCTGTCCTGAGAAATGCAATTATTGTTCCCGAATCGAGAAACAGTATGGAACGACTAGCCCTACTGCCTATCAGGTGACAGTGACTCCAACATCTTCAGAACCTGATCCATGGAGTGACGACCAAGTTCGAAAAGATCAACTTGAAGACCCCGACATAAAACCAATTTTGGAATTCATGGAAAGTGACAGTCGGCGACCTAGCTGGCAGGACGTTTCCATCTTCAGTCCTGCAACAAAAAGATACTGGGCTTTATGGAACTCACTCCATTTACGGAACGGCGTGTTACACCGGAAATGGGAATCTGACGACGGTAAAACATCTAGGTGGCAGTTACTACTTCCCCGATCAAGGATTTCAGATGTTTTGAAAGAAATACATAGTAGTGCGACTGGAGGACATTTTGGTGTCTTGAAAACCCTCAATAAAGTTCGGGAGCGCTTCTTCTGGAGCAAGGCGAAGGATGACGTGGAGAAGTGGTGCCATTCTTGTGACGCCTGTGCTGCTCGTAAAGGACCGAAGAAGAGAAGCAGAGGGAAGCTACATCTGTACAACGTTGGAGCTCCTTTCGAACGAATTGGGATCGACATCCTGGGTCCTCTACCAAGAACTGCTGATGGGAACAAATACATTCTTGTTTCCATCGACTACTTCACCAAATGGCCGGAAGCATATCCCATTCCAGATCAAGAGGCTACCACCGTAGCAGAGACTCTAGTCCAACATTGGATCTCGAGATATGGAACACCTTTGCAGATTCATTCCGATCAAGGGAGGAATTTCATCTCTGCTGTGTTTAAGGACCTATGTCAAATTCTCGGAATTGAGAAAACTAGGACAACACCACTACACCCACAATCGGACGGCATGGTGGAGAGATTTAACCGCACAATCCTCAATAATCTCTCGCTTATGGTCTCCAGAAATCAACAGGATTGGGACAAGAAGCTGCCTTTGTTCCTGCTGGCCTACCGCAGTGCTGTCCACGAGACTACCGGATATGCCCCATCTCAGATGCTCTTCGGACGAGAGCTTCGGCTACCTTGTGATCTCGTCTTCGGTCGTCCTCCGGATGCGCCTTCATCGCCTGAGGAGTACATCCAGGATCTCCAGGCCCGGTTGGAAGACGTTCATAACTTCGCACGAGAGCGAATCAACATCGCGGCGGAGAAGATGAAGACCCGATACGACACAAGGTCTACTGGACATGAATTCAACGAAGGCGACAAGGTTTGGTTATGGAATCCCATCCGACGGAAAGGTCTTTCACCCAAATTGCAGTCGCATTGGGATGGACCCTACAAAGTCCTTAACCGACTAAATGACGTCGTAGTGAGGATCCAAAAATCACCTAATGCAAAACCTAGGGTTGTACATTATGATCGGTTAGCCCCATACTATGGCCATAGTTCATGAGTATTACGTAAACAACCATGGTTGATAACATAAAAGTTGTAGATAATTTTTGCTTTTAATGTTTAGTAATATTTCTTGTTATTATTGTGTTTTTTGTATCTGTTAGTTATTAATTAATGTGTATATTTGTAAACTTGTTATAGAAGTTTGGCACCCTTTCTGGGGATTGTACTGCCCGGGACGTGCAGTCCTTAGGAAGGGGGCAATGTTACAAATTCTGTAAATAGTAATTATTGTAGGAACGTAACCTGTAAATAGTTTCCCGTAATGAATATACAACCCCTTTTTCATTCGGCTAAAGTATACGACCCCTATTTTCTTTCTTTTCATCGATAACGGTCTACTACTTTACAGAAGCGTGTGGAATATTGGAGAAATTTCTTTTCGGTGTATTTAAGCCGTTAGCGATGGATAAACAGTCAGTTTCATTTGATATTTCGAACCGAGAGGATTTTTGCTCTGTTTATAGCGAGGCATTTCGCTGTGTTGTTTTCGTATTTGGAAGTAAATACGTGTGTAAACGTTGAGTTTACGGTGTTGTGTGATAATTGCTTAATTGCTGATGAATAATTTGGCAGTTGTTGAAGATCTTTCCTGTACATAGTGTAAATAAATTTCCTGTGTTTTTATCAAGAACTGTGTCTTCATTTCAAGAAAGTGGAAGTCGCACCGAATCCGTTACAGAGAAAAATACTGCAACATTGAGATTTTTTAAAAAATTGTTTTTTAATGATGCCTAATGTTCTTTCTCATTCGATGTTATGTATGTTTGATACGTATGCAAGCTTGCATTTCATCATTCAGTAAAATTGGAATTTAATTCTACAAATTGATAATCTTCGCCTTCCCAAAACTTTTAGTTCGGGGCGCCTTTGTGGACAGGAACAGTTTCTAGCATTCAATTGGCATACTAACATAACAATAAAAACACCGAATTCATAAATTATTAAAGTTAAGAAAAGTAATCTATTTTTTCTTACAGTTCTTGAAATTCCCAGGGTCTAGACCCTGGTTCCTGCAAGAAACCAGGAGTACAAGCAGCTATGAGTTAAAATAAACCACGAAGCACAAAAAGCTTGCCTTTCCACTTGCTTTATAAGTAGCAGCTAGCTCTAAAGATTTGTATTTCCCGCACGGGGATTTTCTGGGGAAGAGAGGAGAAAATATATACATAATGCGGCCGTCCCCATAGCAACGCTAGCTGAAATTAGAAACGAGTCCACAAAGCATGTCGATGTCCCGGGAAATAAACCAATAACATTTAATTTTTGAGCGCGGACAATATTTTTTTAAAGCATCTATCGACTGCGCACAATTTCTAAGCAAAATTTCAGCATGGAAATAAGCACATTAGCAACAAAGAGACTGCGTTTTTACCCGGGTGCATACAGAATCATCACTGCACATTAGTCTGGAAAGTCGCTTTTAATGTCAAAAAGAAAGAAAAAAAAAGCTTTTAGGTGAATACATAACAAACATTTGAAATATTATATGCGAAAAGAATTGCAGATTTTTCGGGGGAAAGCACTTATATATATTTCTAACTTTCCTATCTCCCACGGAAAATTTTCAAACTAGTAGTCTTAAAAATGCATTTTAAATTATCTTTGACAATAATAGGGGAAGAAGAGGTTCGGGAGAGCTCTCACATTCATTTTTCGAAATTGAAACGTTACAAACGCAAATTTGATCTCCAAGGATGGTTTGAAAAGGGAGGTTCGGGGAAGTCCCCCGGGAATTTTTCGAAATTGCAGTCGATTGACAAACTTTGGTGGTGCTACGGGGAGAGGAGGTTCGAGGACCCACCCCTGAGAATTTTCAAAATTGAACTGTGAAAAACGCATTTGTAGGACATCTTTAGAAACGTTTCGAGGACCGACAATTCATCAAAATAGAAGTTTTAGCAACGCAATTAAAACAACTCTTTAGAAAGCCGCGACAGTAAAATGATTTAACGAATAACGACTAATAAGTGAATCTCTAAGTACAGTTTCAGAGCAGTTGCTCAATAGCATAGTTTACTTAGCTCAACTCCAGAAATTTAAGTTACACAACGTCAATATTTTCGCATTAAGTTACACAAATTCAATATTTTCGCACACAATAGCATCGCCAACTTCATAAATGTAAGTTGATTTCTTTTGTTTCATCAAGCTTTCTCGCGTGTAATTCTTACAATGTTTTCTGAAACCCGTTTTTCAATCCAAGAACATACTTAATCATAAACGTGATTCACTACAAATATAGTTAAATAAAACATCGGATTGGAATCGCTGCAAAATAAAGAAAGGAAAAAAAAAAATAATTAAACAGTTAACGGTTTAACATAACAGAAAAAAGGAAAACATATGGAAAAAAAAAATATGAGAAAGCTTACCAGTGTTTTCTGTTTACCAACACAAACAAAATATTAAAATGAATTAATGAATTACAGTCACATTCATTCTGACTAGTCTTACAGTACAGGCTGGTGGTTTAAATTAAGTTTTAAATTAGGTCGTAACTAAAATTCGATGCACTGGCAATGACATTTTCCCTCGATTGCCCCCTTCCCCCAATCAAGCGAAATATATAAAATTTTAGCACAAAAAATAATTTTTAAAAAATCGAAATTTAGAATTGCTTCGAGGTGCACCCCCTCCCCCTGATATTTACTTCTTCCACATGTCCACAAACCACAACATTCAGGTCGCAGAGAACCGTCAGCCATTTTGCCATTACGGTTGCGGGACAAATCGATATGCAAATGGTACATAATCTATCTCAATAAATCTTAAGTAATCAAGCAAATTAGGTAGTAAATAAAGTTTTGGTTGAAATATGCTTTTTGAAATGCAAAAGATTTAACTATAATGATAATGGGATAGTATTTTTTTCTGAAAAAGTATGCTTAAAAAAAATAGGATCTGACCATTTTTTAAATAATTTGTTTAAGTTTAATATTTAAAAAAAAATACTTAAATCGGTGCGCTTTCATTCTTTACGCTTCTGCCGATGACATCACAAATGATGAAATGTAATTCAGTGTTGACATTCACAGAGCAAAATATTTAATTCGCATCTTTACTCACGTGTATTGGCAACGATAAGGTTGATCGCAAACGTAGAGCGCAATTTTAATTCGCTTCTTGATTATCATAACGTGGAAACGCGGAAGAAAGATGCACCAAATAGCATCATTTGTGACGTCATCAAGATCACGCCTTGTTTGAAAAATTGGACATTTTAAATCATTTATTAAAAAATAACTGTTAGGAAAATAAAAGTATTTTCTGGGTCTATGTTTTTTTTTTTGCTTATTCTATCAATTTCAGTGACTAAAAGTACTACTTTCGACTGAAGGAAACAACCCCTCTGAATAAATAAATAAAAAAAGAGCTACTTGGATTTTTTCTCCACGTAATTTTAGAAAAACTTTGTATATTTAGTGCCTAATAGAAAAGCTAAATTGGTTTAAAAGAAGAAAAATAAAAGAAAACCTATTTAGCAAACTTGCATTACCTTAAAAAATATAAGTTTCTAAATTTATTAAATCTGTAATTTATCTATAAAGCTTTGCTAGCAACTTAGCATTTTTTTATTTCCCTCTTTGCAATAATGTGTGAAATTTATGAAAACATTTGGGGGAAAACTGAAGATTTTCAAAAAAAAAAAGAAAAAAGAAAGAAAGAAAAAAAAAAACCACATTTTTTTTAAAAACCACTTTGTTTAAACCGTGGTTTAAAACCAAACAACCCTGATATGCAGTATACCGAATACCAACAGAATATTCAATGCATCTCTAATAATTAGTCTATTAATCAACAGCTGATTAATTAAAAGAATAAAAAACATTATTACAACAATCTCCCCATCGCCGATTTTTTTTTTAATTGTTATTCTTAACTTTATAAAATTAGTTAACAGTTTGACTATTTTTGTGAGTGGTGATTTTCTTTTCCCCTCCTCCTCGAAATTATTTTGTGAAAAATGTTTTCAGTTCATTATATATGAAAATTCAAATATTTAGTTAGTAGCCTGTGGTCAGTAGGTAGACATTGTAGCTTAGAGGCAATTATTTTTAGTATTACTAGTAGCTATTTCATCCACTTTTATTTCTTATGAAAATTATAAGGCATCTTAAAAAGTTCTAAGCTAAAGGTTGGGTGTAGAGAAAATTATTGAAAAAGACTTGCATGTATTACTGTTTTCTAGTGCAGGTGAATAATAATTTTTAAAAAAGCATTACATTAAAAAAAATAAAATTCTTCAACTATTAATTTTTGTTATGAAATAAGTATGTTCAAAAAGTTTTATAGAAGTCTTTAGTAGAGATGCAAAATTACCAGAAATTTTGAAGCGAAAAAAAGTTTTTCCGGGCGATTTTTTTGGAAAAATTTTAAAAATGTATTTTTTTTACAAATTAAAAAAACAATAAAAAGTAAAATACTTTAAAATATATGCAATTTATATATATATATATATATATATATATATATATATATATATATATATATATATATATATATATATATATATATATAGGGTGGTCCTTATTTTTGAAGTTGCAGATATTTTACGCGACGCCCCCTCATTTTGTTCCATTATACAAATAAATGATCTATGCAAATTTTTAAGTCAATCCATGAATATTAACACGTGCCCCTAGGGGCCCCTTTTTTGAGTTTTGAAGAAAAAATTGCAGATTTTCTCATTTTTATGCAAAAGTATTCTAACGTATTATATTTAAAGTAATTTTGACCCTGAATAGATGCTGCTACTTCCAGATCGACCATTCTCTTGCTTTCATTCTGTAAAATTTTTACATGTTACAGAGGGTACATGCAGGCTCGGACTGGCCCGCCTGCCAACCTGCCCGAGGGCAGGTGCGCCCTTCCTACTTTTTAAGATGAAATGCAATGCAAACGCCTTCGCTGAAAAAAAAAATAATTAATTTCAATTTTGACATTTTGAATTCAAATTATGTTTTTCGCAATAGCAAGTGTGTATATGTCGGCATGTTTTTTTGTTTCGAAAATTTTCCTTCGAGCCCGCTTTCATTGACGTTATCGTCTAAACTTTTCCGTCTTTTGAGTTTCAATTTCGAAAAATTGCCGAGAAAAGTTCCTTTTATCCCATCCCCTCCCTTCCCGTAATGTTTTCAAAGATGACAAGAGCGTTTTTAAGACTCTTATTTAAAAAAAAAAGGAGAAACCTTCGAATCTTCAATCAAATAGACTGCCTATTCCGGAACTTCGATTTCGAAAACGTTCTGGAAGAAAGTTTCGAATCTCATTCTTTCCCTAACGTCATTAAAGATGGATGGCATAAGCGTTTTAGGATTAAAATTTAAAAAAATTCTGGAGATGGAGGCCACTAGACTTTTTCTCTTTATCTTCTAACATCATCGAAGTTATGAGTTTTTCTACACTTATTTTTAATGAATTTCATAGTGGAAAAGTTGAATTTCATATAGCTATGTAGCAGTGCATTTTATAACATAATGACCACGTGACATAAATGTCGCCTAGTGAAAAAAATATCACTCAGAAGATGCGAAATCAAACCACTGGGTGACACTTTAGAAATTCCGAATGCACTTATTCATTATTTTTTGTGAATTGCCGTTTTTAGCACTCGATTCGAAAAACTAGTGAAACGTGCCTTCCCCTAAAAGTTAACAAAGATGGCCTACAGTCCAGTTTTTACAATTTCAATGGGAAGTCCACAAAATCTCTCCTCTCCCAAATAAACAAAAATCGTCTAAAATTGTGTTAAAAAAAAATTCCGAGAAAAGGTCACCAAAATCTCTCTCTCTCTCTCCCTCCCAACACATCCCAAAAAATAGTCTACAACTGTATTTTTAAGACTTGAATTCCAAAAAATTTCCAGGGGAGTGTTCCTCAACCCCCTCTCTGCAATGTCATCGAAGACTGTCAAAACTTTTGACTTTTTGGAGCTTCAATTTCGAAAAACATCACCGGAATTGAAAACTTTTTCGAAAATGTCGTTAATGAGGATTTTCAATTACGTTTTTAGAACTTCAATTCCGAAAAAATTTCGGGGGAGAGCCCTCGATCTCGAGTCCTTCTCCTAACGTGAATGAAGGAACCCAACTACACCCACTCAAATCAACCCACTAACATTATATTTTTGAATGTTCAATATTGAAAAGTTGAGGGTTAACTCCTGACTCCATCCCTTCCCTTTACTCCACCAAAGATGGCTAACCATCGTATTTCAAACCCCCATGTCTTTCTTTCCTCATCTTTCAACATAATTCAAAGATTGTCTAAAACAACGTTTTTGGAACTCCTACATCGAAAAGTTTCTGTTGAAAAGTTCTGAGCCCCATGTCTTCTGCTACGTCATCAAAGATGGCTTACAATTGCGTTTTTAGGATTTCAATTCCAAAATTTTTTCCGGGGGGAAAGCCCCCGAACCCCCTGGTGTTTGGCCATACTAAAGATATCTAAAATTGCGCTTTTGAAGCTATCGTAAAACGACTGAGGAGAACTCATGTATCTCATCTTTTCCTTCAAGAACACAAAGATAGCAAATAATTGTGTTTTCGAAAATATACCCTTAAATTAAAAAAAAAAAAAAAAAAAAAAAATCCGGAACGGGACCCCCAAATCTCCTTTCCACTTGTTAACCTCCAAATAGTCTAAAAATGCGTTCCGAACAAAAATGTTCGGGAGAAAGCCTGCAAACACAAACACTCCTTCCTTTGCGCGAAAATTAAACAAAACTCAATCAACAAACAAATACAAAACTATCTTCAAATTTTATTTACAAATGTAATTTTAGTATTTCATTATGTTCGATACGTAAACTGGTATACGAACAAATACAAAAAACAAATACAAAACTATCTTCAAATTTTATTTACAAATGTAATTTTAGTATTTCATTATGTTCGATACGTAAACTGGTATAAAGAGATGCCATTTTGGTGCTGCAACCTTTCTTTTATAAGGAAAAAAGTACAATTGAGGACCTGAATAACAACTGAAAGAACTTCACGAGATTTCAAACGAATCAAAAGTTAAAGGGTTTAATTTTGATAATAGATCCAGAATATTAGTAGAAATTTTTTTTCAATTTTTTATTCTTGTGTGTGAGTGATACTCGAAACATTTATGACTTTCATTCAAACTCTTTGAACAAAGCACATTATTCGGAAGAAAAAAAAAACATGCTTCAGTTTTTACAACTTTTTTAAAAATTTATTTTCATTAGTCTCCCCTCCCCCCCTTAATGAATTACTCAACCGCCCCTCTCAACAGGATCATCTGGATCCGCCACTGATCGCTCCCCTAAAATTATCGTCTATATACTTTCTGCGACCCCCCCCCCCCCCCATTGGAATGCGCCTTCAGAAAATTTGGGGTATGCGCCTTTTTGAGGACCCAGTCCGACCCTGGGTACATGTAGACCTTGGGTCAGGCATACCGCTATTCTGCACTCGTTTCAAACCATGCGACAGGGGAACATTTCTTTCCACCAAGATGGACACAAGGGATCACAAAGGCCATTAATGAATGATCTTTGACAACAACAAACTGCCTCCTTGAGGCTTTGGGGGTGTAGATTTACAAAATTTCCTGTGTATATTATAGTGTGGCAAATAGGGTTGCATGGTTTTAATGGTATAAATATAAGTAATGGCAATTATGCTTTAATTCACTGTTCTTTAGTTAAAAACATACCTAAATGCTTATGCAATTTTTTATTTTTAAAGTATAAATTTCGAAAAATCCTTGATTACTCGAACATAAAAATATACTGTATTTTCCATATCTAAAATATAAATTTAAAAAAAAAATTCCAAATCGGAATAATGTAAAAATCTATACTTTAAATTAATTTTCTTCTATTTCAGTACTTAGTCCATTATTATCATCCAATTCTTCTTGCGATTCACAAGCTTTAGTAACCGAAATGAGTATCTATCCTCCCCTATTGAACCTTTTCTACATCTGGTCTACCACAATGCAAAAACGCTAGAAAACTATTGATATTTGCTCGCCTTCCATCACTGTTAGATAAATGTCATATTAGGGATAGAGATGCTGTTCATTTATTAACAGCCTATGTAGACGCAGTAAATTAAAATCCAAATGACCTTGTGATCAATCGTACATCCCTTAAGAGAGCAAGAGAAAATTTTCGAGAGGTAAAATCAGATTTCATGAATTTAAACTTAGATTTTGCAGTTATTTGCTGGGATACAAAGCTACATCCAGATGTCACTGGAAAAGAAAGCCGATAGGCTTACCGTGATAGCTTCAGGTCCCAATGTTGAACAGCTACTCGGAATTCCTTAGATATTTCTTCAGTTGTATATGATATCTTAGATGATTGCAATTTATTGCTAACTGTTCAAGCTGTAGTGTTTGATACAATGGCTTGCAACACCGGCCGTATAAATTGCGCACGCAATGTTTTAGAGCAAAAACTAAATGGTGATAGATTACATTAGTCACACAAATCGTACTGCAGAGTGTGCCTTTAAAGAAGTTCTTGCCTTTCTTAGTTCTAGACCCGATATTCCATTATTTAACGGCTTCAAAATTTTGTGGAAAGATCTTCATCATTCAGAACTTATAACATTTCAATCAAGTACACATACCATTTAAATTCTAAAATACCAAGTTGATGACATATTATCATTCGTAAAAAGCAGAATTGAGAAAGATCTTTCCCTTTAAGATTACAGGGAATTCTCATAACCTGTAATAAAATTTCGTGGTGTTTCTAGAGGGATGTGTTTTCGGCAACCTGGAGTTTATCCCTGAGCCAGATGGGTGGCAAAAGGAATTTGTTGTTTGAAAAATTATATATTTAGGAAACAATTTAAATTGACCGTACATGAAGAAAAAACCCTTGATTGCTGTTTTACAGTTAAATGCTGTATGAAAATATGGTTTATCGCAGCAAACTAATCCATGCTTTTAAATAATATAATGTGTCTAAAAAACTAGCAGCGTACAAAATGATGACAGACATGCAGCAGAAGCAACGATTGGAAAATTTATAAATCATTTATGGTATTTAGGAGATAAACTAGAAACTTTGTCCAAGACTATTGACCGTCCAAGACTATTGGAAAAAAATACACTCTATCGAGATACAGAGAGAAAAGCGTACGATTAAGGAGAGTTTCTAAAGCATTATTTCACTCTTATTCAACGTAAAATCTTTAGATGATATAAATTAATTAAAAAGATTAATTTTAGTGCTACCTCACTGTAAAAATATTTTGCAAACCTAGGAGAAACAATGTACTGGGTCTGAAGTAAAAACTCGGAAGATTTGTGGGAAAATTATCAAAAGTGTTAAACTTCAACGGCCTAGAGGCACATGTTATTATTGACCGATCGAGTTCAAATTTTTCACATGTTACTTTTTATTATAGTGTCACAAAACTAAGGGGCGTCACTTGTTGAATTCTGAAATTTTTTTTCCCATATAAATAAGGACCACCCTAATATATATATATATATATATATATATATATATATATATATATATATATATATATATATAAACAACCAGCCAATAGCTTTCTTTGTGCATAACGCTAAAAATTATTCAATTTATCCTAATCATCCTTCAACTGCTAATTTTGAACAGGATTCAAACAACAAATTGTTCATGAATCTTTTTGACGGAAATTAGTTTTTTTTTATATATATATATCACCACATTCAAAGAAATTTTAGTGTGAAAAAAACTCTTACTGCCAATTTTAAATAATGTTGCTTTTCAATTTTCTTACACATTGCATTAACGTTGGTGTTACAAATTCATTTCAATATGAAACAGTTAACCAAAAAAAAAAAAAAGAGCTAAGTGTTCATTAATATGTAAAATCAATTAACTGCTTTTTTCTTTTTTAAATATGTCGTTAAAAAAATTATTTTCCAAATTTTTAAAAAGGTGATGCAAATGCATAAGGGAAACACATGGAGATTAAATCTTGCAAGATTTTAATTTCTGAAATTGCACACCTTATGAAACATTAAAAGATGTTTTAAAACAATATTTTACTGAATGAAGCTTTGAAAGATACAAAGCTTTATCAGGTGAATGGGGCATCCCCTCAAATGCTATATTGCAACTTCTCCAGAATAAAATTAAAAAATTTGAAAATTATCCTCCCAGCTTTTTAATGGCGTAGCCTACCCTTATCCAACTTTTAGCAACAGGAGTCATTTTTGATTCTGATATTTTGTTGTAATTGTAATGCACAGTAAGAATTTGTAAGCTGTCCGTTATGTTACATCCCATGTCCCCTCTACTACGCTTTATTTTTCACATTTAAATAAAATAAGGGTTTGATTTAAACATTTCTATAGATGATATTATTACAAAGGACCTCCACTTCAGACTTGTATATAAATTATACTGTGCCAAAAAAAAAAACTTTAAAATGCTTCTGATATAATTCTTGCTGTTTGTATGTAAAATGACCCTGTAGGTCCAAATATGACTACCGTTTTCCCACCACACGTCCCACTTTTTGGAAATGGTGCTTGCTATTTTATTTGTTTTCAACCATTTCACAGCCATTATTTTTATTTGGAGAGGAAGGGAGCATTTAGCCTAGTCAATGAAGGTAAAAAAATAGGCTTTGTCGCAACTGATTTAGGGAAAGCTGAATTTTTGCAGGATGTTAGCAAATAAAGTATACACTAAAAAAATACAAAGTCCCGACACCCATCCCTCTTGCTTTCCCCCCACTCCCTCCGAAACATTGCAGGAGCAATACTATGATTATACGCTTTTCGTGTCGCAACTAATTAGGAGAAAGCTGAATTTTGGCAGGATGTTAGTACATAAAGTATACACTAAAAAACCACAAAGTCCCTACCAATCTTGCTTTCCCCCCACCCCCTCTGAAACATTGCAATAGCAGTACTATGATTATATGCTTTTTGTGTCGCAACTAATAAGAAGAAAACTGAATTTGGCAGGATACTAATACATAAAGTATACACTAAAAAACCACAAAATCCCGACCCCCCCCCCCACCTCTCCCCTTCCCACCTGCTCCAAAACACTGCAAGAGCAGTACTATGATTATACTCTTTTCGTGTTGCAACTAATTAAGAGAAAGCTGAATTTTGGCTGGATGTTAGTAAATAAAGAAAACACTAAAAAAACACAAAGTCTCGACCCCTACCCCTCTTGCTTTCATCCCCAACCTCTCCGAAACACTTTATGATTATATGCTTTACTTTTTGCAACTAATTAAGATAAAGCTGAATTTTTGCACAATGTTAATACATAAAGTGTACACTAAAACCTCGACAGTTCCGACCCCAACCCCTCTTGCTGCTCCCCCCTCCATCTGAAACATTGCACACTGATCAGTTCAGTACTATGATTATACGCGTACGGCTTGAAAATTAATAATGTTACAGGAAGGTTCCTTTTTTTATTTCACTCCTAACAATATTGTAAACCAGTGGTGCTCAACCTACGGCCAGGTGCTGTATCCGGCCCGCGAAGCTGATCCGTGTTGCCCGTTGTTTTATGAAATGTTACAACTCGAAGAGCACGATTAATGACAAAGTTACAAATTGTTAACCAAATATTTAGAAATAGGTTTCTGAAAACATTGTTGGGGACCACTGTTATACACAAATTCTGAAGCACACTTTTTATGTAGATAGTCCAGTTTCACCATTTCACCAACTTAACCCAGGGTTGGCAAAAACCCGGGTTTTTTTAAAAAAGCCCATGGACCCAGGGTTTTTTGGGTTTTTTTAAATAAAACCCAAAAAAACCCAACTAAAGCTGGGTTTTTTTTAAAGAAATGTGGGTTTTTTTGTCTTTTTTTAGGGGAAAGGTGGGGTACTCGTAGCATATTGTAGAATAAGTATATGGACAAAGCACAAAAATTGTCTTGATAAAAAAAGCTGGAAAATTCAGCGTTTTCTGAAAAAAGGTATAAAAGACGACAAAATTCAAGAATGGTGAAGTTTCAGATTTTTTTAGTTTCCATGATTACCAACAGTTAAGGCAAAGTTACTTCTTGAGTGATAAAATCTATTGTTTATTTGTTTGTTTTTAATTTCGACATTTTTTTTTTTTTTTTTTGTATTTTACTTTATTGTATTTCATTTTGTTATGCAAAACTACTGCAGAACTTCAAGTAGTTTAAATCCCTTTTGACTGAATTCCAGCTTAATCAAGACATTTCTTTGAATTTTATGTTGCCTGTTTTTCTATTTCTGTGTACAGAGTAAGAAATATTAAACTTTTTCGTAAGATAATGAAAATGCTGTACATCCTATTCCATTTTCTGTCCGACCATTTGTAAAACCTGTTAATTTCTAAAAAATATACCTTGTTTATTCGAGTTTTGTGACGTGTTGGTTTGCAGAAAATAATTCACATGAGAGCCTTTTAGCTAAAGTAGTATCCTTTGTACAATCTGCAAATATTGAGAAAATCTGACGTGACAGGACTTAGTCAAGATAACTTGAGCTCCTTATTGACCAGTTGAAGGAAAAAAGTTAAATATATTTATTTAAAATCTTTGAAGCATTTTTTAATGCCTTTAAGAGTTAAGAAATACTATTAAAGTTCAAAATTCATTTTTTATATCCATTGCCTATTGTGAAGAAGAAATAAAAAAGAAGTTTAAATTGTAAAAGTATTTAAATTAATTATTTTTAAAAAAAAAGTTTTCAGAAAATTTTAAAAAACCCAAAAGTGGGCTAAATAATGGGTTTTTTTAAATGGGTTTTTTCAAAAAAACCCATTGGGTCCAATCCGGCCAACCTTGACTTAACCATATGCAGAAAACTCACAACAAAAACTAAAAAGTAACTTCAACAAAATTTAGAGATAATTATTTTTTTTTTGAAATGGATCAACAATGTAATGACGTTCACTTAAAGTTTTTACTAAAATAATGCAATTATTTGTTACAAAAGTTTATAATTCGTTTGTGTCGGCAATAGTCTACAAAATAATGTTAATGCTTGGCTAACTATTTAAGCTTTAAATAAATCAGGAACAGTATATTTTAACTGAGATTATTTTCTCGCAGTGGATATTATTAACGTTTAATATTACTTTTGGTTATTATTTTTAAATCTTATATAAGGGGCTATCTTCTAATATTTTGTTGGTTTGGTCCGAAATATTGTTACAGTGCATTCCACTACAGTGTCCACACATAGACGTGCAATCAACCCTAACTTTACGACAGATACAGTTTGAAACACATAATGTTTTCAATTGCAAGATATTAATTGGAGAAGTTCACTTGAAGCTAGAGACGTACCGAGTAGCACTTTGGCCGAGTAGCCGAGTACCGAGTACTCGGCTTTTCACTACTCGGCTGAGTACCGAGTTACCGAGTACTCGGCCTTTCACTACTCGGCCGAGTTACCAAGTACAAATTATGTTTTAAAAAGAACCACCGACACACATGTGATGAATTTTGAACTTATTGGAATAGTTGTATAGACCTCCTTGTCCATACAATAGCTTTTAAAACTAAATTCCTGCTGAAATTTAACTATGCATTATATAAACAATTTTGTTTGTGTCAAAAATTTTACAAAAACATTATTTTTGAAATTAAAAATAAATAAACTAAAGGTATGATTAATCGAGTTGGTATTAAAACAAATTACAGTAAAATCCCTCTAAAGTGGACACTAACAGGACAATTTTTTTTGTTCGCAATAGAGAGGTGTCCGCAGGACAGGGGTTTAATAATGTTATTTGCATTGGAACTGGGGAATTAAAAATTGTCGGCATAGAGGGGTGTCCGTTAGGAGGGTTTCACTGCATACCAATCAATTATGGTTCTAGTCCGCCAAACATAAATAATTTTTAAAAGCAGATAAAACAAATGTGCAGGAACACTACAGACATGTGTTTCTGCCCCCCCCCTCCCCCCATTACAAGGAACATCTATTTCAATGCATACATGTGAGCTAAAGAATGTAAAGACATTCGACAAAAAACATCCGACTTTTGTCGGATGCCTTTAAATCCACGAGCCTCCATTTTGTGCATTGAAAAAGGAATTTCTTGTAACGCCAAAACACGTGTCTGCATTGTTCCTGCACTGTGCTTTTAACATTGTTTTATTTCCTTTTATTTTTTCAGCGAAGGTATTTATATATTTTTTATAACTAATTTTTGTTTGTAGCAAAAATCCATTTTTAATACGAAAATTCCATATTTTCTATACTTACCTCTTTTGCATAATTTTTAATAAATAAGTTTTATTAACTTCGCGGACATTAAAATAAAGATTTTTTCCATTGAAGCATTACAAACTTCATTATTCTCAAAATTTAAATTTGACTTATAAATTTTAATTGTAAATGATTGCAGAATATAATGCTTGCTCTTTTTTTTTAAATTTTAGTATCTGTCTTGGATAATATTCAATTTTTTGTAACTACTCGGTATTGGCCGAGTATCTGATCAGAATTTGGCCGAGTACCGAGTACTCGGCAAATTGGCCGAGTAGGCCGAGTACCGAGTAGTTACCGAGTACTCGGTACGTCTCTACTTGAAGCAGAGGTAATCTTCATAAACTTAGGAATCAGTCTGTTGCATGAAGTATAATGCCAACCCCACTCTTCTGGGGACATTTAAAACCTAACCAAGTTTGAATCTGGTGTTGACCCTAAAAACTCTGATGGAAACCTTAAAAAGATGTTGACGAGTGACATCTGAAGTTGGTGGGAGTTTTAATAAATCAAAAGTTAACTTTAGGAACATTTTTGCAATTACTTGCTTTTCACAAACTTTTATTCAAACTTGGTTAGGTTTTAAATTTCCAGCAGAAGAATGGGTTTGGAAATAAATTTCAAGCAACAGACTGATTCCTAAGATCATGACAATTACCTCTGCTCCAAGTGAAATTCTCCTACTCATATCTTGCAACTGTAAAACATTGTGTTACGAACTGTAGCTGTCGTAAAACTGGGTTCGATTGTACGTATATGTGTGAACACTGTAGTAGAATGCATTGTAACAGTATTTCAGACCAAGCCAACAAATTGTTAGATGACCCTTATAAAAAAAATGTAGTTATAATATAATATCATAGCTGCCAACTTCAAGATACAAAAAATAGGAGCACTTAAGGGAAAAAATAGGAGCACTGAGGGTTAAAATAGGAGCATGAAATTGTGGCCTGCGCTAAACCTTCCTTCTGTACCATAAGTTTCCATAAATTCTAAGCACTTTTTAAATGCTTTTCTGAATTTTCATGTTAGATTTTCAACAAAACTACAACCAAGTTTAAAACAAAATTATTTTACATTAAAAAAGCAACATTACATAGATACATATTGAAAAGTTAAAAAAAAAACATGATTACTGTTTGATTTAATAAAACTGCAATCTTTTTTTAAAAAATATGCTTGTATACATATCCTACATACATAAGAACATATTGAAGATTAAAAAACACAATTATTTCTTATACTTGGAAGTAAAGCAACTTCATAGATCAAGACTCTGAAATTTTGAAAGTGGCCACTAGACTCCAAAAACTTAGTGGTCACCAATGTCGCCAAGTTTTGATATATAATCTGGAGTGGGGGAGGCAGTTTTTACAACTTCCCTAAAAAAATAATAGATGAATAGGATTTAAAGAGAGATATTCAATACTTTTTTTGCACATGGAAAATTTAAGTTAAAATAGGTTTCTGATTTATTTAAAAAAAAAAAATAATAATAAAAATTAAAAAATAAATAAATGAGAAGTCAGCAGGAACCTTCAATTTAGATGAAATATTTTAGTTTATAGCAAAGCCTACAAGGCAATGAGGATCAAATAGATAAAATTTCCCCTTCAAGAAAATTATTTTTAAAAAAAACATAACTTTTTGCCTTTTGTTATTTTTAATAGTTTGCATTGAGACAAACAACTAATTCTGTTTTCGGGATCTTAGGCTATTAATAGTCTTGTCTACTTCATGTTGCAAATGACCAAACATGGCAACAACGCGAAAAATTCAATACAATAGATTTTTGAGTTTGTTGCATTAAAAGTAGTTATAAATAATTAATAAGCCTTAAAAAACTAAAATTTAGACGAAATAGCAAGTTTTTATCACTAGAGACTAAACCAATGAGGATAAAATAATATTCTGAAGGAAAAAGTTTGCATTTTTCAAGAAAAAATTTAGAATTTTCCGAAAAAAGAAAAAAAAGTTCATTTTGCATTATTTTCAATATTTTGCATTGCAATAAACAACTAATTCCTATTTTGAAAACTTGGCCACTTAAGAGTCTTGTGTACTAAAATCTCGCAAATGACCAAATATGGCGACTAAGTCAAAAATTCAGATATAAAATTTTGAATTTATTGCATGAAAAGCAATTATAAATAATTAATGACCCTTAAAAAACTAAAATTTAGACGAAATTGCGAGTTTTTAGCAAATTAGTCTAAACCAATGAGGATAAAATAATATTCTGAAGAAAAAATTTTGCATTTTTCAAGAAAAAAATTTAGAATTTTCCGGGAAAAAAAAAAAAAAAAAAAAAACCAGCCCATTTTGTATTATTTTCAATTCATTGCAATAAACATCTAATTCCGATTTTGAAAACTTGGCCACTTAAGAGTCTAGTGTACTAAAATCTTGCAAATGACCAAATATGGTGATTAAGTCAAAAATTCAGATACAAAATTTTGAATTTATTGCATGAAAATAATTTAAAAATAAAAAATCCCCATGAAACTACAATTTAATTGAGAATTTTTAGCACATTCGTGCCCAAAGCAATAAGGATAAAATGAAATTTTAAATAGTATAACTGTTTTCATATTTCTCAATAAAATTATTTAAAATAACCAAAAAAAAAAAAAAACATTTTGCAGCACATTTTGCTTTTTTCATTAGTTTGTAGTTAAAAGAAACACCCAATTCTGCTTTGTCTGAAAACGAAGGCGCTTAAGCATCGTCTACTAACTTCCATCTTGTGAATGACCAAACATGGCGGCTACGTTTTACACGTAGCTGAAACGCTCGATGAAAAAACGACGATCTCCAATCGACGCTCCCCCTCAGTGTTTATCCTGACACTAAGCTTCCAAAGCATCAAATTGTCTTCTCTTTTGTTGAGTTTGTGCACAATTCCTGCCTTCGAGGATAAGGAAATTTCTTCTTTTTCCTCAAAAATCGAAAAGTGTACAAGCAAAGTAAAAAAAAACGGAGTTTTTTGGAAAAAATCGGATTTTCGGAGTACGCAATAAAAAACGGAGAAACTCCGGGAAAAACGGAGCACTTGGCAGCTATGCAAAATGCATCTTATTCCGTTTTTGGAAACTAGGTCACTAAAAGAGACTTAAGTGCTTAAATCTCACAAAATGACCAAATATGGCGACTAAGTCAAAAATTAGGTAAGAAATGTTTGAACTTGTTCCATACAAATAACTTAAAATCCTCATGAAACTACAATTTAATTGAGAATATTTAGCACAATAACTTCCAAAGCAGTGAGGATAAGATGAAATTATAAATAGTATGATTTTTTTCATTTCTCAAGAAAATTATTTAAAATATTTAAAAAAAAAGTAGCACATTTTACTTTACTTTAATGATTTTTCAGTTAAGAAAAACACTCAAATCTGCTCTGTCTTTGAAAACTTAGGCACTTAGCATCGTCGACTTCCATCTTGTGAATGACCAAACATGGCGGCGATGTTTAACACGTGTGCAGCTGAAATGCTCGATCAAAAACTGATGTTCTCCCATCGTCTCTCTCCTCAGTGTTTATCCTGACACTGATGCTTCCAAAGCATCAAATTGTCTTCTCTTTTGTTGAGTTTGTACATAATTCCTGCCTTCAAGGATAAGGAAATTTCATTTGAAAACGAAAAGTGAAGAAAAGTCGAAAAATCGGAGTTTTTTGGAATAAATCGGATTTTCGGAGTACGCAATAAAAATCGGAGAAACTCCGGGAAAAACGGAGCACTTGGCAGCTCTGCGATATGTATCGCCAGTATTTTGGTCACCAACTTGGCGACAAATTTGGCAATTTTTTTAAATTTTAAATCTAATTTTAATTTGGCCAGTGTTAGTGATATTTAGAGAGTAAACTATTGAATCACATTAAAAATGGCAATACTGCAGCGTTATAGTACTCGTCAAATAGTGTTGACATTTTTTGTCCCCTCTGTTCCTACACATTTAATAACGGAAGTCAACCCCGGAGAACTTGGTCAAACAGCACAACAAATGATCTCCCAGGGTACTTGTATGATGACATCTATTAATTTTTCTTAAAGCAATGGCATACATGCATATTTTAGCAAAAGTTGTCAATTTGTAAAACAGATTTTTACACATAAGAAACACTTTAAAAGATTTTAAGTTGATTATTAGAACACTTTATCAAGAAATACTTAATATATTTTTAAAAAATAACAAAAAAAACAGAAAAGCCATTGAAAAGACACTCAATGCATATCCATACTAAATTTCACATGCATTTATCACAGGCATAATTGGAGAGGTCCTAGCAAGTAAATAGTTCACATTTAATGCAAGAGATGTAGGTTTTTCAGATTTGTTCTCCAGTTTTAGATTTCCTTCAAGGAAAAGAAATACAGTTTTTAACAAATGAAAAACACCAAACCACGGCAGGTGCTCTTAAAAAGATAGAAAATGATGATTTATAAATTTTTAGATAAAACTAATTGGGGTGACTTGGTCATCGTCACTGTTAGGTGCGCGATTTCTCCCGGGTTAAAGAAAAGAAGCTTGGAGTCGGCATATTTTCTAAAGACTCAGACTCTTTTACCCCAAAATCAGTTTGACTCCGATTCCACAGCCATGCGAAAAACAATACATCTTTTGAGGCTATCTAGGAGTCAATCCACAGTTTAGAAATTTCATAAGGATGGAAGTGCAGACAGGTAATGTGTCATTGACCAGAACAAGTGGTAGTCAGAAAGGGCAGTGTCAGTAAAGGGCAGTGAGTAGGGTAGGACTTTCCACTTAAGTAACCCTAAGTAGGTTTTGACCGCTATTGCAATGTGTGCCCAAGCGTCGTCATGTTGCAAAATGTTCTTGTGTCTCTGCTAGTAGAACATACTTTTTTTCTTCAATACTCGGCTGAATCGCTCTAATTGTAGTTGGCAGTCTCCCATGTGATGGTTTCTTTTAGTCTGAGCAAATCATGATAAACTATACTCAGCTCAGCGCTGTCCAACTGCAAAGAGCCTACGGGCCAGAATTCCTGTCACTGATCACCTGGCACGCCGCAGTTTGAAAAAGTTGATCAATAATCTCTTACCTCTTATACAATAACAATTAATAGTTGAATTATTAATTATAAAACAATGTAACAGAAGGTTTCTAGAACAAGTTGCTTACATTTTAATGTGAAAACTGAGGCCCATCCGCCTTCTTTACAAGGGCAGGAATGTCAAAATCGATGTTTGTCGTTGTCAGACGAAGAAAATCTAACAATGAACTGTCGGAGGGAGCGCTCCTGTGACGATTTTTGATGTAGCTCATCGCCGAAAAAGCACTTTCGCATAAATATGTGCTTCCAAACCTTTCAATTTCGAAATGAACAAAGGCAGTAAGAGTCAGTCAAGGGGGTCTTCATTTAACCAATTACAGGCAGGCTTTTGCTTATCTAAAATGTTTCGCTCTTCCCTCCCTGTTTCCCCCTGCTAACGCGAGGCAATACTATTTCTAGGAATTCGTTTGAACACCAGTGTGCAGGGTAGGACTGCTTGACCTTGGTCTGTAGATGTCCTATACCTATTTTCTCCCAATGCAATTAAAGGAGTAAAGGAGCGATCAAGAGGAAATTTCGGGAACCCTGGTTTGACCAAGAATGGTAGTTTTGGATGCTTCTTGATATCATAAAATTTCGAAAAATGAAATATGCTGAATAAGAAGTTGGCGGGCCCCAGTTGGACAGCCCTGACCTAGCTGATGCCACTAAATGCAGAGCAGAAGCTTGAAATCATGGATCCTTGGCCTTGCGGAAGATGTTGATGTATGGTTGGGTTTACCCCACGATTTTCTAGTTACTGTTATCATAGTATATCCATTTTACATCCCCCAGTTACAATACGATAGAAAATATTTTCCTTTTCTGCCATTGAAACAGTTGTTATACGGGGAAAAACGCCGTTCGAAGTCTTTCAGCGTGATCTGGTACCTCACCCAAAACCTTGGTTTTGAATCACTCCCCCTCCCCTGTGATGCTTTCAAAGGTTTTGAAACACTTGTGTGATCAACTCCCAATGATTCTGCAAATTCGGCTTCATGAAGTATTGCATCCAATTGTCAGTCTTCAAACTTTTTCCGCGATCTCTTTCTTTCTCTTTAAGATCAAAATTATTATTTTTAAAGCATTGAAACCAATCCCTACAAGTTGCTTCAGACACAGCATCACTGCCGTAAGTCTCTACAAAATTTTGTGAGCTTCAACTGCAGATTTTTTTGAATGAAATAATGCAGTGAAATTCCCTGCAAATACTTTCTTTTCGGCACAAAATCTATAAAAAACAAAGTTGTTTTCACTTCCATGAAATAACATAGATTGCATTTTAAGCTTGCTTACTTGTATATTTATACATATGCGTCGCTGTCATAAACAACTAAAATCAACTTCGGCAACGCCAGCAGTTGTAAAACAGCGAGAACTTATTCAACGAAATATAATTTAGCCAAAATCACTGATCAAGTAGTAACACTCTGATGTCACCAACAATGAAACTCATGCCAGTGGACGCAGAGTATTATTTCACTGTTGGAGCCTCTAAAGTAGGTAATTTTGTTTTAAAAGGTACTGGTCTCGCGACTTATTTAATACCTGAAAAATACCTAGAGAAATAAAATTCGCCATCAATTCATATAAAATTTATTTTGCTTTGATCAGTAGTTCCTGAGAAATTTTAAATATTATTTATAATGTATTTCAAATTCATTTCCATTTTTAACTAAAAGGAGTAAATTAAATCAGTTGTAGATCATGCAAGATCCCCCCATTATTTGGTCACTAGAATAGTACACATTTGATTACATTAGGCTGAACTAGCTCCAGTAACTTTATTGTTAATGGAACAGAAACGATTAAGATCAGGTCCAACCTTGGATTATTTATTGCAAATGGAATGATGCACATTAAGATTTCTTAGTAAATTTTTTGTATTTCACAGACACTGAAGAATTAAGTTTGTTCAGAATTTTAAAAAATATAGCCCATTTAAAAATCAAATAAAATGATTTAGTAAAATTGTTAAGAATTCCTTTATGGAACGCAGAAAGAAAAATAGTATTTCAGTTGCACTTTGTGACAGCACAGCTGTATTTATATTGTGACACTTTTTTAAATGAAACAATACATTTTTTTTTTTTTTTTTGCTTTTAAGTAATGTTTTTGATAGGCTGAACATTAAAAATTCTAAAATTGCTCCAATGTCAGAACTAGTGGCACAGTTAGTACAATTTCAAATAATGAAGCCCTAGCTCTCATTTTTGAAAATCTTGCACAGTTCTCAAAGGGGGCCATGACCCCCCTCAGGAGCCGCCACTGCATGGTTGTAGACTGTCTTGGATTTCGAGACAGAGTGTGCCCATAATCTTGTGACGCCGATCGTTTGACACTCAGTTAAAAAAAGAGGAGAAGGGAAGAATGAACAAATGCTTATAAGATTTTATAAAGAAAAAAATAAAAGGAGATTGAGAGATGATTATCATTGAGAGGGGTTTAATATAAAGTTCAGTGTTTCAATTGGAAAATAATGTTCATATTTTGGTATTAAAAATATTCAGTAAGTACCTAACGATTTTGCATAGCAACATTTTCAATGCAATTTATGATATTGTATCATTTTTCATATGTTACGCCATACATCGCTTATTTTCTACATTAATAGCAAAGCTCTCAAAACTAAAAAAAAAAAAAAACAGTCATCACACCATCCTATAAAAACCATTTCAAAAATATGTTACCATTAAAAATATTTATAGAAAAAAAGTATTGGAGTTTTCAGTAGTCTACAGTTCTAAAAGACTCTTTTTATGAGCAAATGGTCTTGGCACCTTCAAAACTCACTGAATCAAAACTTTTAGATTTTTAGCAGAGTGCTCTAAAACAGTTTTACTTAATAATAATAATAAATAAATCCTTTTTAATAATCTCTGGAGCAATTATTTTCAAATGTTTATAAAAATGATGTTTTTAAAGCACCAAGTGCAGCAAAGGCATTTCAAACATTAAATACTCACAATCTGTCAAAACAAAAAGAAAAACACTACATGATGGATGTTTGACAGCTCAGCATATACCTCGTTATTATATAGAAAGATGGAAAGCACTACCTGAGAAACATACACTTAAGTACTTCACATGTTTTTTCCCCTTCATATTATATTAATTTTAATGTTTGAAGGTTATAAAGTGATAGCACTAGCATCTAGTGAATGACATTTAAAGTGATGCATAAAACATTATGAGTGATGCGATCTTAATTCAAGAACGACAAAGAAAACTAAGAACGCATAAATTGATAAGTCCACATAAATAAACATCATATTCCTACTTTAGTAAACATAAGATCAAGATTTACCTGAGGTAGATTTGCCTGAAGCTGCCGTTGAAGCGAGTCCCTTTCCCTTTCCACTTCTGCCAATTTTGACTGTATCTCTTGCATCCCTTCTTGAGTTTCCCTCAAATTTTCCATAAGTTTGTCCCTTTCATCCAACATATTTTCCATTAGCTGCTCAAAATTAGATTCTTCCGAGGAGAATTGCCCACTCCTTTGAGCTATACTGTTCTCAGAAATTGTAGGCATCACGTCGCACATCATGTTCCACATTTTGATAAATGATATTTTTTATTAATTTAAAAAAGTATGAAACGTAATAAATATGTTATGTAAGTTACATAGCTTTCAGTTTCAATGGGATCACAGTTTGATATCCAACCTAGTAAAAATTGATATTAAAATATATCTTCGAGACTTACGAAAGAATCATGTACTATTCTAAAAAGCGACATAATCAAGTGATAATGCATAACAAACGATTTGCATTTTTCGACTGAGGTGGAGCATTTAAAAGGGGTGTAGAAATTTCTTTATATTGGTTCATTTCTGTAAGCTGATTTCCATCACTGCACATGGAAATAGTATAATCTTTTTTTCATATAATTTGACAGCAGAAGGCGTTTAATGCACAGACAATTCGCTGAGAGAAGAACATAGTGAATATTTTTCGGCTTGTACATGAATATATACGTTAATGCACAACTTCTGTCATATTATTCACCGCTATCTCACCGTTCTGCCAAACACTCACAGATTTGTCCACCATTTTTCGCTGAGCTGCCAAATTTTTCCCATGATTCAACTCTAGTCTTGAACGCAGATTCATTGACAGTGACAAGACTTCCGTTATAAAACGGAGGAATTATAAAGCAAGGACATTATCCCTTTACTTCACTCCCTTACTTGCATTTTATACTGAAATGATGACGTTTTCGCATCATCGCATCTGTTTATTTTAACTTAAAGATCTATTCTGAATACTATTAAAACACACACACACACACACACA
Source organism: Uloborus diversus (assembly GCF_026930045.1). Taxonomy (NCBI): domain Eukaryota; kingdom Metazoa; phylum Arthropoda; class Arachnida; order Araneae; family Uloboridae; genus Uloborus; species Uloborus diversus. The sequence goes on along the minus strand of NC_072732.1, from coordinate 96,473,328 downwards.
CACACACACACAAAGGGAAAATGCTCATTGATTTGGAGAGTCCCAACGTGAACATATTTTCGGATTCGGAGCTCATGCATTCAAAAAAAAAAAAAAAAACCAGAAAAAAAGATCGCTTTGGTTTTGATGACTTTTTTAATGTTTCGAGGGCACGGGTATGTCAACATAATTTCCCCAACTTACTAAAAATGCTCAAGTTTTTGAATTTTTCACCTCTCTTACTTCCCAGAACATAGGCGGCTGCTGCACAAAAAGAAAAAGAAAAAGAAAAAAAAAAGTGGGGAGTAAAAAGAACTGGGGCCCTACAACGTAAGTAACGTTCCATTCTGGTGACGACGTTTTCTCCCTCACGAAAACCGAGAACAACCGAGAAAATAGTCGGTTCCTCCCGTTTGCTCTTACCACCATTGTATCGAGTGAGTATTTTGTCTCTGTTTCCAGCGTTCCGAGAACTACTCGTGACGCGGGAAAGGAATCTCTTCAGTCGGACTGGAGTTCTTTTTTCCTACGGCAAAAGAGGCTTGCAACTCCGTTTCCCACGGCATTTGCGGTTTCCCGTACTTATTGAGTTTTTTCAACCACAGCAACGGGGATCCGCAACTTTTAATTCCACGGCGTTTCGGGATCCGAGGAGTTATCTCATGGTCAAACAAATTGGCAAATACATTTCTTGATATGTCATAACCAACTTTTTTTTTTCATTTGTGTTTACGCATTTTATTAATTTTATTTTTGGCTTATTTTTTTCTTTTAAAAATATTCTTTCGAAAGAATACTTTAAAATGCAAAGTGCCTTTTTGTTTGCCTTTTGTTTATGATACATCAGCTTTCAAAATCTTTTCACGGTAAGTAAGCGAATAAAATTTGACAATGGTCTAGTTTAAAGATTATTCCCCCCCCCCCTAAATCGTTGATAATGACTCACCCTTACTGTTATGTTTCGTAAAATTAGAAATGCAGATTTGCGAAACACGGTTGCTTTAGTTTGAAACTAGTGATTTTAATCTTCGTTTACACCAAGAATTCTCTTTTGGCATGAACTTTCATGCGCCACATATTTAGGTGGAATCTGTTTAATAATTTTTTAAAAAAAAGAAAAAACCCCTAAGCAATTGTTATATTTTTCAAAAAAATAAACGATGGACTCGCTCTTGATTATCTTTGAAAAGCAAAACAAAGGGCTTTTAAGAACCATTTGACAGATTTTTTTGGTCCATAATTACCCGACTAGAAACCGTGAAAACATTATACCTATTAACGCAAAAACAAATCTATTGTTTAATGGCATTAACTCTTACGGACCAAGATTGTGGACACCTTACCCAATTTTTTAAAAGCCATTAATAATCGAAATTTGTTTAAGAAAAGGCTAAAAATTTTTATACTCAATTCTACTGCAGTCAATTTAGGATATAGTAGCATATTTGTAATATAGTATATTTGGGTTCTGTTATAAAATTAGACGTACTTTATTGCATTGCTTGTGTTTATGTGTTCTTTGTATGATTATGCATTTATTTTCTTTTAATTCTATCTTATGTTATAAACAGGCTCTAAATTAAGTTCTTTTCTGAGTGGTGGGTGCTACTGGCTGGGAGCTATTCAGGCTACTGTCATAGCCTTTACTCCCATCTACTCAATCAGGGATTTTCAAATAGACAGAGTGAAATATATTTAAAAGAAAAAAAAATTATTTAATGCAAATTTGAAGAATAATAGATAAATAATAAAGCTGGTGAATTCAAAAACGATCGTTTTGAATTGACTACAATGCCCTTTCTCATTACTTCTAATGAAAAAACAGTGGTCCAGCAAATCAATTTTGCTAGAATAGTGTATAACTTAACATGAAAAGTGCTGTGGGTTTTAAAGTTTATTTCTTTAAATTAATTACATGGAAAGTGTTTCGCGTTGATTTTGTACTGAGGTTACAACAAAACAATGTGTAAACATACTGCGGGAAAAAAACTGAATGCAATTTGATTCGAAAAATAAAGATTGATATTTTATGAAATGTAAAATTAAAAGACATTTGGTTGGTGAAAAATTTCTAAGGATCTTGAGGTTCTATTAACCAAAGTCTACTGACCAAATGTCATACCCTTCTATTTATTAAGGCAAAATTGTGTGTACAAAAATAAAGGGGGGGGGGGACTGTAAAAATATTCTCAGTTATTTGAAAACGCCTACCTGTAGAGCAACGTTGCTCAACGTCGCAAAATTGAATCCAGCAACATGCATGTCAAAACTATCAAAATATGTAATTTAAAGGCCGAAACACCAATATGTAAACCAAGAAATGAGTCATTTCTCGCGATCGAAATTGTTAAAAAGTGTATCTATTTGCCCTCATCATAATTAATGTTTATTTAAAAACATCCATATTCGGGGAATGAGCCTAAGAAAAATATGTTCGTACCACTCTATAACGAAAATATGTTCATAATATTTTGAAACCGAAGATATTTAATTTAAATTACTAACCGATTTAAACCATGCGTCAGTGTTTAATGAAAACCATGTTCCTATAATAATATTACTATTATTGAAAGTAACTTGGCTGTAATAATTCCTAGACTTCTCCTCTTGCAAAATTACGAGCATTAAATCCCACAATAGGGAAGTATTCGATTTTCTAATTTTATTTTTATTTGATAGAGTAACATACATGAACATCATCTGCGAAAAAATTTTTACGATACGACTAATACTTTTTTTTTAAATAATTTTTTAAAGTTCACGCGCGAGTGACGTCATTTTCTTGTAAGTCCTTTGACTGACGTCACTGCCGCGCTGCGAGGCGGCGGGGTTGGCTAGGACAAAGAAGTGCTTGGCGATCTTTGGGGGAAGGCGCGGGAAAACAAGAGCCTTCTAACAGCAGCGCGCATAAAAGGCTAGTGAAAATCCTTTGCTGTCTGTAGGGTTTAATGCATTCTGCGATTGTTTTTAATTTGATTTTCTTTGTCATGGCTAGTAGAATCAATTACAAGTATTGCTTCGTTCCTGGATGCGTATCTACATCTAAAAAAACTCCTCACAAGCGATTTGTTATTGTTCCGTCCCAGCAGGATCTTCGAAAGAAGTGTTTTCAAGTGTGTTTATTAATTAAAATTTTAAAATGAAAATTTGCACTTCATTTTAATTAAAAACTATGTCAAGTGAGAAATACAGTTTGAAATATATGTTCACAACTGTTCATAAATAAATGTTTAATAAGCATATGAGATATTTTTAAAAAAAAATGCAAGTAATCAAAGGAATTTAAACCCTGCACAATAAACTTAAATAGAAAGTAATAGATGCATTACTATTTCCATTTTAATAACAATGCAAAAACTATTAATACTTTCTTTTTAACATTCAAACTATCTTCAAATTTTAACTATTACAAATTGATAATTTAAAAATACATTTTCAGTTTATCACCAGAAGCGTTTCTATATATACAAGCAGGGGCGGCATTTCAGTATTTCATTTGGGGGGTCGAGTTTCTTAAATATGAATTATACCTCAGTATGGAACAAAACAAATATCAATAGCTAACAACAAGTAATCATGCTATGGGTTTAGAATTAATAAAATTAGTGTTCAAAAACAATTTAAAATTTTATGACAAAATTTGTAATTCATTTTGTTATAATACAATGTTATGATGCAAAGTATCTTGATACTACAGTTTTCATCCTTTAATAAAGTTTTAAAGCTTGATTTTCAACATACAGAATTACTGGAAACAGGGCCGATCCTAGCAGGTGTGCAGAGTGTGCACCGCACAAGGGCGGCCAAAGCAAGGGGCGGCCGCAGGCCGTATCATGTAGTTCTTTTAATCAAGCAAAATTCCTCAAGAATTTCTCACAAGATGACATAAGAAATCGAATAAATATACAGAATTTTAAATGTTCAATTATCAAAGTAGGTGCCAATTTTCCAACAGCATAGCATATTAAGAAAAATGGAATGTTAGGCTCACATGCTTCGTTTGATTGCAAAATTTGTGACAGAACTGGTAATCAGGCATGGATACTGTTATTTAAGTTTCTTTTGGCGATTAAATATCTCGCCAGTTTTATGGCAAACCTAAGTTTAAATTGAAAGAATCTCAGTTCAGATTCAGATTGCTTTAGGATTTTAGATTGATTGATGAGGAATTTGGGTCGTGGTAGCCCGATCGGTAGAGTGTCGGATTCGGGGCCGGAGGGTCCTGGGTTCGAACTTCGATGGTCGAAGACCCACCATCGTCATTAAAGGGGACTGGGCGACGTTAAATATGCTCGTGGTCTCAATGTCCTCCAAGTGAAACGATACCTCTGGGGGGTGCTAGTACCAGGTAGCTATTAGCTCCTGAACTAGTTCTAAATTCTCTTGAACTGTTCGATCCGGTGATGGTGCTGCCATCTATCGGTATATAAAATAATGGGGGCAAGGCACTTATTATGCAGTCCTTGACATAAATACAGTTGTAGTCAATTGTGACTCTGAACAGGAATAGGATGTTGAATTTACGAAGGGAGCCGCTGGCCCTATAATACCAGCAAGAACCATTCTTATGGTTATAATTCTATTTGTTTTATGTTAATAAATGTTAGTTTTGTTTAACTGATAGTTGTAGTTTTGTTACTTGTCTAAAATTGTGACCAAAGGAACAGACTTACGAACAATTTTAAACCTGCAAAAATTGGAGCTGCTGAGTTCCTTTAACAGGGTTTTTTTTAGCAGGGGAGGGGCAATGACGGAAATCCCCTCCCCCCAAGCATGAAAGGGTGCCTTCTAAAGGCCACTAATGCTCATCCCCAGCCTCCCAAGCTTTTATTGATCCTTAACAATGAAGACATACATATTTTATGTTAAAAAAAAACTATGCTGATAGAATACTCTCGCAAGTATTTCAAACAACAAATTCTATGTTCAGCAGTCGTGGATGCGTGGAGTCTGGAGAGACAATGGAAAATTGCGACTCCCCTGAGAGTCAAACATATATAATCAACGAACTAAAATTTTTAATTTTCCCCCTTTACAGCAATTTTTTTAATTAAAACCACGAATGAACTGCTCGGTTTAATATCAGGTAGGAGGACAGGGCCCTTGCCCCGGGTTACAAATTGGCTCCAAAACGAAGATCCAAAAGGATGCCTTGACCTTTTTGACAAGACTAAAGAAGGCTTCAAACTGCGTTTTTAGGACTTCAATTTCGGAACATTTTGCTGGTTGAACCACCGATCTTAAGGATCCAATTAAGTCTCTTATTCACTCTTTCTACCTTAATTTAATCAAACATAGCCTAAAAATGATGGCTCTAAAATTTAAAATGTCTCTTCTGGGGACAGCTCTTCCTAACGTCATCAAAAATTGCTCAATGGCATTTTTCGAATTTCTTTTTCGAAATTTTTGCGGTAGAGGGCCTTGAAATCCATTCCCTAACATTACTACCAAAGATGGTTTGAATTAGCGTCTCTAGAGAGGACCCCAATCGTACCCCCTCTCACTTAACGTATTCAAAAACAAACTAAAATTGCGTTTTTCAATCATCAGTTTCGAAGAACTTTGGGGGAAATACTGCGGATCCCCCTTTTCTCCAACGTAATCACTATGGCTCAAACTTTCGTTTTTAGATGGTTCCGTGAAGCCACCAAACCCTTCCTGCGTAAAATAGCCTGAAATTGATTCCAGTTTCAAAAAACAGTTCTTGAGGGCACACTGAATCCCCAACCGCTCTTTGTCCCATCGTTATCAAACAATGCCTAAAATACGATTTTGGGACTTCCATTTCTAAAAAATTCCGGATGGCTTACGTAAATTTTCACGGCGATAAGACATCCGGTATCCCCCATCAATCGGAGACAAGTCTTTAGTTGTATTTTTCAGATATTAATGTCGAAAAATATTCAGAAAGATCCGTTGAAGCTTCTCGATTTCCTTAACGTCACCAAAGGTAGTACAAAATTGCGCTTTTTAGAGCCCTAAAACCCTTTCTTCACAAAAATAGCCTAAAATTGATTTTAATTCCGAAAAATATTTCTCTCAGTTCGGAGTATTTTCCCCTATCGTGTCCAAATCTAGCGAAAAATGTGTTTTTGAAACAATAGTGCCGATAAATTACCAGAGGAAAGATGCCAGACCCCCTTCCTATCGTAACCAAGACGTAACCGTAGAGACGACCGAATCTCCCTCCCTCCAACAGCGTCAACAAAGATAACCCAAAATTGTTAGCTTAAAACTTCTGTTTCAGAAAAATTTCTGGAAGAGCGCCGATCCTTTCTAAACTAAGGTTACAAAAAATAGCTGCACTTTAACATGAATTTTTAAAGAATTTTAGGAAAGAACTCAAACATTACTTTCCCCTCAAGTCTCGAAAAATTTCCTAAAATTGCAATTTTTGACGTCAATATTGAAAATCTCTCCATGGACCTTGGATGTTCCCGACTCTTTTGTCCTAGAAACCAAACACAACCAAAGATTAATTACACAGCTATTTTTCATAAGCCAAGTTTGAATATTTTCTGGATGCGTCCAGCCCCCCCCCCCCGTTTCTCCCTCCTCCGTCTTTCCTCTGATCTCACCAAAGACAGACTATAAAATGTATTTTTACGACTAGTACATTTTTTGTACCTATTACTTTTTTCAAAGATGTAATTGTATCTAAGAAGTTTTTTCTTACTTTTTACATGAATTCATCCTTCTTCTGTTTTTTTTTAATTAGATCTTGATACAGAAATTTAATGAAAGATTTATATAGATTTATGTGGGCGTTATAGTCAAAAAATGCAAATTGCTCTTCAGGGGCGGCGCATCAGGTCTTTGCACATGGGCGGCCGACACCCTAGGATCGGCCCTGACTGGAAATCTTGTTCCTAATTCAGCAATGCCCAGTGTCATGCTCTTTTTTCAGTAAGTTTTTTTTCTCCCATTGAGCTTCGAAAACAATTCCTCCTGAGACACGAAAATGAATTTTCTCTACTAGATGAACTGATTGGAATAGATGAAAAATGATTGAAGTAACTAAGTTACGTATGAAAACACACCTTTCACATCTTGCGCTTCAAAATCACCCAGGTAACTTTAAAAATTGTAATGGTCTTTATTTTTCACCATTGAATAGTCTAGTCTCTAAGCAATTCTTCTTGCCTCATGCTATAAATATTACTCATAAATGAAACATTTTATTTTTTGTTTTCAATATCCAATCCAGATAATATAGAGCCAACAGTAGAGGAATATAGAGGTAACAATACAGGAAAATATTTATCATCAAATCTTGTGTTAATTTCATTAGAAACTGAATTTATTCCTTTTTACAATATGTTAAATCAATGCTCGACTTTACATCGTCATGTATGTTTTGTTCATCTCTTCTAAATTCATTTGAATAATTCTTTGCGCCTCTTTAAAATAGTTTTGAGTAAGAATTTTTTTTTTGAAAAGATCCACGCTTGGTTGAAATATACATCTACGCGAAATTTATTAATAGTTTCAATTGCAGCTTGAACTAAAGCTTGAACAGTCCAAAAATTAAGGTTAGCTGGTTGAAGAAAGCATTGTTCAAAAACGCTCCTCAATACAAAGAAAGCGAATAAAAATTCAAACAAAGATAAGTTAAAGGACATTAGCTTTTTAACTATTGAAAGAGTCGTTTTCCAAAATCTACGTTTTGAAATTATCGAGAAGGGTTTTGTGGTTTAAAAGACCATCTTGTGTTGTCTCCTAAAGACCCTCTTGTGTCACTCCGCGATTGCATAGTTCAAGTGCCCCCAGAAAAGATATTTGTTGATGTAAATTTTTTTTTTTTTTTCAAAAATAGTATGTATTTTTAAGAAGTATCTATGAAAACATACTATGCATTAAGTAGTTGAAGTGTGTTTCTAGCAGAAGAAAGTATAAACACTAATTAATTAAACACACTTAAAATATGACCGTAACAATGAACGGCCTTTTCTTGAGAAAATCATGCAGCTACGCCACTGTACGGGCCTCTCATAACCATCGTTACAGAGCACACAAGAATGAATCCCTCAATGCCTATATGAGGAAATTACGTATTCAGTTAAAATTAACCATGATTCTTCATCATTTTTTAATGTTCTGAAAAGGCCAGTAAAGGGGCTTGATGATTTTCTAATTAATCATTCAAAAAACGGAAAACACTTACTCATGTCTGGAAATGTGTCGAGTTTCATTAACCATTACGTGGTGGAACCAGCAAGATTACTTTTTCTAAACATTGATAACATTGATTTGCTATTTGCGCAAATTGAATTTGCTCATTTTTCATCATTCCTCTCAAAAAATTTGGGGGTGTGACCGGCCCCTCTTGACCCCCCTATTTGCCGCCCCTGTATACAAGACCTTTCTCACCTGCAAAAAGGTACTTATTTTATGAAATGAACACCATTTTCAAATTTATTATTTTTATCAAAAGAGCAAAAAAATATATTTTTCCTTTTTTTGCTAAGTTGCACAAAAACTCAAGGATAATTAACATGTATTAGTGGATTTAAAACAATTTTCCACAAAAAAAAAGCAGATCAACTTTTATTGCCAACAAAGCGAAAAATTTTCATGCAAAAACTACTCTAAAACTTAGTACTGGAATCACTTGCAGTAGGGTTGTTACAAAATGCGCGCCTCATTAAAAGCCGCCAAGTAAGAACTGGAATAGCGCTCTTACATTGTAATTTATATATTCAGATAAAAAAAACCATCGACACACAAATGGAAATGATCAATCTTGATAAGGGAAACTAATGCGAATAATATGAACTGCAAACATAGACGGATATGTACGTACAATTTTAAAGAATAACAATGGTGAAACTTTGTTGTCTCACTCCCCGTACTTCTAGGACATTAAATCTCTCGTCCTTTCGAAAAAAGTCAAACACCATGAATGACTTTACTTGAGGAAGGTTATTGGATTGACCTTTCGTGAATCCTAGCCCCATGATGGAAAAAATGCTGGTTAAATGCTTTAAAAAGGCTGAAAAAGACAGTGCTATTCACCTCCTGGTAGGCGCAACACAGCATGGAAATGGAGCTCTGATCGGAACAGGGAAATGACGTCAGCTGCTGACGTTTTAGGCCACACCTCTTTTTTGCGCATCGCTCTTTAAAAAATTCATAAAAAATCAATCGTTGGTTTTAAAAATCCGGCCATGGTGAATTTTTGTGTTTTGTAAGCCTGTCAACATTGTGCAATAGTTAAAATTGGAATATTTGATAGGTTGATACTTCCCTATTGCAAAATTTCCATCACTACGCAAGTGTAAACAGTCACACCGCTTCTCTGGCCACCGCCATCTTGACGAGGAAGCACTTCTCACCTCCCGAGAAAGCCATCTCACCACCTGCCAACCGGGTGAAAACGAGAATGGTCCTTCTCGGCAGCTAAAGTCGGCAGCAAGACGTTTAGGATAGCTTCATGGTAGGGAGAAATGGTGCGTCACGGAAAGTGACGTCACGCACGGCGAAAAACTGGTTTTCTGATCGGTTTCTCGTTAACGACTCCCTTCTAGATATAATCATTGTAAGGCCCTGAGGTTAGAAGACGTGGTCCCTCAAGCTGTTTTTTTTCCTGTAAAATTGGGCTTTATAAAAGGCCTGATTCTATGACCTCCAAAAAATGTGTATTATGGCCTCAAAAATCAGAAGGCATGACACCACACAGTCTTCCAATTTGAAGCTCTGTTTTTATGAAGATGAAAAAAGTCCATTTATTTTTGGAGTTTTTGGTTTTATTTTGATGAAATAAATCAATCCACCCTATAGATAGTCATTTTTCAATCGATAATTGACTTTTTACTCTGAAAAGTAAGGTAGGAGACAAGGCGCCTTTACTTTTGAGAGTGAGGGGGCAGCTCCCTCCCCCTCCCCCGTACAAGCCGCCGAGAAATAAGGAAGAAAACTATAAACTTTAGCCGCCTTGTGGGCATTCCTAAATATTTTTGATGACATTTTGAATTTCCGAAAAAAAAATGCTTTTCTACACTCCCTAAAATATATACACAGTGGCGTCGCTGTGGGGTGGCGAAGGAGGCGGTCCGCCTCAGAGTTGTCATCCATCTAGGGGGTGACACCCTAAGTGAAATTACAAGTTTTTGAAAAATATAAATACTTCAATTCGGAAAAATTCCTCCAATATTTAAAATTATATTTACTCCATCAAATGCAGTTGCATCAAGACATGGGGGGGGGGGGGGCTTGTGTTAGAAGACACCCTTTGGAGAGTGGATATGATGCAAATTTGGATTAAAGAGTTTATTAAAACTGTAGATACTTTCAGTTCCTAAATTTTCCTACAAGATTTTAAATGATCTTTAATCTATCTAACAGAGTAGCATCACTACTGGGGGAGGAGGGGGCATTTGCATCAGTGGCATCTTTCTGTAACACCCAAAATGTAGATGGTACTAAAGAAGTCAAGTGCATTCATGAAGCTGGCGATGCTATTGGTGGGAAAATATTGGAGTTGCGCTTAAATTTCTGGAGCTGTACTAACATTACTACTTTAACACCTCTAGAACTGTAAATTGGTAGGTCAACTTTTGGTAATTGCAGAGGTTCCCATCCCCTATGAAAAATGGCGTACCATACAAAAAAAAATAATAGAACCCCACTCAAAAAAAAAAAAAAAAAAAATGGTGCAATCTGCAGCATTGATTTCTTTTAGGTTAATCTTATTGACATTTGCATATACAGGCTGCAGTGAACTGAGGGAGTAAATATATACAGACGTCCCTCGTATAACACGGTGCTTGTACAATACGGTTTCGATATCACACGGTACCAAATTTGCGATTATTATACACGGTACGAAACTTGTATATACTTCATGGTTTTGATACAACACGAATGTTATTTTTAAAAAAGATGGAATTTCATTGTTGATTAATACATTCTGTTAATGTTCGATAATAATTCTGAAAAGTTTTTACTTAGGTTTTATGAAATTTGGTTTCGATATAACACGGTACATATCCCTTGATTCGTATTATTTCTAAGTCTCGTATAACACGGTTTCGATACAACGGCAAGATACGGATACAAAAGTGACAGCTGACATGATTTTTACTATGTACATGATTAATTAGTGTAAAAAATAAGTTTAAAAGTTATTTTCAAAAAAGTCTTGTATAACACGGTTTCGATACTACGCGGAACGAATTAACCGCGTTATACGAGGGACGCCTGTATATGTTTTGATAATATCACACTGAATACCTTAAACAAAGTTTTTCCTTTTCGAGAATGGTCTCCAATTGCTTGCGAAAAGAGAAAAAGTGCTTTTTTTGGGGGGGGGGGTATACGTGCACAAAAATAAGTTTTTCAATTTCAGTCAAGATTTTGGCGAACTTGATCAGGCCATTCAGGATTGCTCAGCAATAATGTGTTTAATTTTGATACTTACTCTAGAATAATAAATATTCAGAAAATTTTATAGTGCAAAACAAATAAAAACTTTCATTGTGATTTTTTTTTGTAATTTTTGCCCCCCCCCCTAGTTGGGGGGCTCCAAAGCCCGTACTTCTCGGGCTTACACTCAAATCAGGCCCTGGTGAAAATGAAGCCCCTCGATCAGGGAATAACAGGCACTTTGAAAATCTAAGCAAGGCAGAATAATTTTCTTTATAGTTTGAAAAAGGACATGCAAAAAAAAAAAAGCTGTGCAAAAGCAACCCCCAATTATAGAATTTTTCAAAAAGTAATTTAGGGAAAGTGTAAACAAAAACTTTTCAGGTTCAAGTTGAAAGTCACTTACATTTTAAAAAAATTCACAGCACACATAAAGGAATGTGAGGCAAAGCAAAATAGTTAAGATAATTTACTTTTTTTTACAACGAACGAATTGGCAATTTGTTCTGACAATTACGGTGTATAAAGAAACAACAACGAATTTTATAATTAAACTTGCATTAATTTTTTTTTTTTTTAGCAGTAAGCTTGTACTTCAAAAAAAAAAAAAAGTAAATTTTCTCCCCTTTTTAGCTCACTTTCCTACACTGTAACAAATTTCGGAAACGTTTCTGGATATATCGGAAACGTTTCCGAAATAGTAGGAATCCTTCATCCAATAGCGAACTCCTCATTATTCAGAAAGCTTTTTGTTATTTCAAGAAATCTAGACGCGGAAGTGATGACGCAACGCTTCGAAACATATTTCATCCTTCCAACACGGGCGCCAATGAGTCGGAAATAACGAGAACTTATTTTTTTCTTATCTATGGTTGCTGCAGTTAGCAACTCTTTAGCATTGGATTGCTTGTTATTTCATGTCTAGAGAGTAGTAAAATGTGTCGAAACTAATTTTACGCCTTTGCATTTTGCACTGCCCTTGATTTTTTAGACGATGTACGCAGCTATTAAGTTAGTTAACAACCATTTACTTTCCAGTGCGACTATAATTAGATATATATTGTGTGTTCAAGCGTGAATAGTTTCAACATCCGTGTTTATACTTAATGAAACGAAACCCTTTGGATTACTTATTCAGTTGTAATGGAGGTACTTAGATTTTCTTCCGCTCATGTTCACTTGTAAGTATTAATGAATATTTTAAAACATGTTGTTATATACATTTATATTTTTGTTGATTTGCATTTGATGAGGCTCCAATTGTAACTGTTTTTTGGTTTATCGAATTAATTTAAAGTTATCTTACATACCTATGTGCGCGGTGTATTATTTGTTGTAACCAACTGAAACTGATTAATTACGCAAAAGAAATAAGATTTATATTTGAGAAGCAATCACAGAAAAGTTATTTCGAAATACTTGGATGTACATACATTTTGGTTCAAAAAGAAAAAAAAATCAATTGTTTAATTCATTAAAAATATGGTAATGCAAATGTTTTCTAGTATTGTAATATGCTTCACAAAAAATGTGCCAGTATTATTTATCTTTTTTTATTATAATTTATTCATTCATTTAAAAAATATTTATACCATTAGAAAATGACCCAGTTATCTATTAGTAAGCAACATAATTATGCAATTAATTCACGTGCTTATTCATTTTGTTAAATGTGGTTGACAATAAAAAATTCCTTGACATTAGTTGTTCGGTAAATAACATTTCCTTCGTGGATATTCTAGTTTAATGTAGGACAGTCAAGAGGAATGAGTCAGTGGCAAAAATGGAACAGCTGCATTTATGCCGAAATAAGAAGTAATATTATTTCATGTCATTGTTTTAAAAGTGATCATTTTTTAAATACTATGTTATTAATATACAATGTTCATGTGGGGAGAAGACGAGGGGCGTTCACCACGCAGACTGTGCCATTGACATTTAAAAGGGGTTGCTTTTTTTAAGGGGGGTGCCTTTATAGCATTTTATGGGTGCACCATCACTCTTATGGTGGGGGGGGGGGATTCTCATATATATGAAATGGAATAATCATGTAATGGAGTTCAATGTTTTAATAAATAAAATATATAATGCATTTTGCGCACACTGTAAAAATAAAATCAGTAACCTATTTTGATTAAGTATTTATATTTGTGATGAACTGGAATTGGGCAAGAACAGAAGAATCAACCCAAATGGTTCCAGCAGGACGGCTTGGTGTCATATTTAAATTCACCAATTTCTCTGTTGGTACTTTTCGGTACACTTTGTTCGCCAGAGAAATTGACTTGAGGTGAACGAATTCCGGAACACGAAGGGTAGGTAAGTTCTGTCAAATTTTATTCGAAAATAAAAGCTATCTAGTTTGATACAAGATATGTTTTAAAGTTCTGCATTAAAAATACAATATGTTGATAATTTTGTCTTGAAAATATTGAGAGAAAAACTGAAGTTTAAAATTGTTTAACAAACAATCCCTCTTTTGAGAAAGTACCCCCCTCCCCTCCGCTGACGATTTTGTGATTAAGAATGAAACTACTGTATTATTTCATAAATTTTCAAAAATTTATAACTGCACATATGTTATGCTGTTAACCATGTTATTTGTCATTAGAAATTCAGAAAAAAAATCCACGAATGATTCTAAAATTGCTTGTTTCATTGCTCTTATATATGAAAGAATTGAAACTGATATGGTATGCAATAGTACAGTAAAGAATGATATTTTAGAAAAAATCACGGAAAAAGCATTCCGAAATTCTCGGAAACGTTTTTGAAAATTGTTTGGAGAATTCCGAAATACTCGGAAACGTTTTCGAAACTTTCATGAACCACAGCTGCACAGAATACTCAGAAACATTTCTGGAAATTACGGAGAGAGGATTCCGAAATACTCAGAAACGTTTCTGAAAATTACAGAAAGAGTATTCCAAAATACTCAGAAACGTTTCTGAAAATTACAGAAAGAGTATTCCAAAATACTCAGAAACATTTCTGGAAATTACAGAAAGAGGATTCCGAAATACTCAGACACGTTTCTGGACATTACAGAAAGAGAATTCCGAAATACTCAGAAACGTTTTTGAAAATTTCATGAACCGCAGCTGCACGATATACTCAGAAACGTTTCCGGATATTTTTTACAGTGTAGTAAAAGTCAGAGAAAGAAGAAAAAAGCTGGAAAGAATGCTTAATGCATCTTAAAAATATCGCGGGAAAAAAAAAAAAAAAATTGGAAAGTGTAGGGTATTGAGATGGGGGAAAATGTCTGTCGGTCTGTCTATCCCCCCTCTCGCCCCCTAATAACTTTTGAGTGAATAATCCGACTCGAACAAATTATTTTTTAACAGTAAGTTACCGCCTTAAGCCAGTGCTAATGCAGAAATACATAAAATACTCCGTCAGCTCGCTCAGTCATTCCATCCGAGGACTAAATACCTAGCTTTGCCTTCAATTTTTGAGTTGAACCGCACCATTATTGCAGTCACTGGTGTGCTAATTCTACGTTAGCAACCGGTTTGGCTCTGTTGGCTCTTTTAAGAGATTTTCCGCCTCCAGCTCAGTTACTTTCTATTCCAGGCTGATGAGTGTTAAAAAGCACGAAACTGCAGTCCTCGGATGGAATGACTGATCTGGCAGTGTGTTTTCTGTGTGTGTGTGTGTTTTTTTTCATCAAAAGATCTTGACAAAGACAACTCATTCCCATTTTTCACTTTTTGATTTGAAGAATTTTTCCAAAAAAACTTAACATTAGCGCCTACGGGGAAATTCAAGGCAATCCGGAACTAATAGGCGAATTTGCATCAGAAATCTTGATTGGAAAAAGCTTTTGATGAAGAACGTGTATTTTTAAAAATATCTTTTTGATCTGATCAATTTTCCATTCAATTTTGAACAGTTCAAATCCCTTAACATCCTTAATATTAGCGCCTACGGAAAAACTGGAAGTCAATTCCGAACTTAAAGGCGGAATTACTTCAAACAAATTTTACCTTAAATAGCTCTCGACGGACAAATTTTGACTCCGACTTCGAGAGTTTTGGGGCACCTGATTCAGACTTCGACTCCTGTGCCCGAAAATTAGTCGGACTCCGACTCCCTTGCTTCGTAGCTTTTTCAAAAATTTATTCATAAAGGAAAAATGACTAACCATCTTTCGAAAATTCGACTCCGCTCCTTTATCTCAAAATAAGTCCGACTCCGACTCCACAAACATTGGCAGAGTTGCGAATTAAAAACCTTTGGCCTCCCGAATCTGATTGTTTCGTCCCAAAATGAGACTGATTCCGACTCTGTGATTTTTACATTGAAATAATTATTGTTGATACGATTTGTTTTTATTTTCACGCTAAAGTTTTTATTTATGTATTCAGTGTTTGGCGGAGAAATTCGGAGTCCTTTATGTTTCTATGTATAAAGATATGCGCAAACGATTTTTATTTATTTATTTTTTGATAATGAAAATTATTTCTTCAAGGGGTCATTCCATATCAAATCGATCAAAAAAGTAAGATTTTCAAGTTGACCCCTTTCGATTTTTCTAAAATTTTATACATAAGTAGTTTTTGGTAATAAAAGTAAAAACCCAAATTTTTAGATTTTTAATACAAATATTCTTTGATAGCGGTTCATTACAAAAAATCGAATTTTGGTACACGGAGTAACTTTTGAACACACATAACTTTTGTTCTAATTGCACTACATGCAAAAACTTGATAGCATTTTAAAGCTCTTAAAACGCGCTTTAAGAGGATACATGATACAAAAATGCAATTTTAAATTTTGAAGGTCATTCAAAATTACCTTTGATCTTAAATATTTCCAAAAGTTTAAATTTTAAAAATCTGAAAAAATATATTTTGTATACACTATTATTTTCTGTATTTGTGCCAAGTTTCAAGTTGGGACAACGATGGAATCATGCATAATTGAACTATTTTTCATTTTGAAGGTCATTTGAAATTGACTTTTGACCTTGAGTATTTCCAAAAGTTATAATTTTAAAAATCTGAAAAAAAAAAAAAAAAAAAATATTTTGTATAAACTATTATTTTTTTTATTTGTGCCAAGTTTCATGTTAGGACAACACTGGGATCCTGCATAATTTAACATTTTTTCATTTTGAAGGTCATTTGAAATTGACTTTTGACTTTGAGTATTTCCAAAAGTTATTATTTTAAAAATCTGAAAAATATATATATTATACACGTTATTGTGTTCTTTATTTGTGCCAAGTTTCATGTTGGGACAATTAGGGGATCGGCTATAGTTTAATGTTTCATGCAACGGATGACTGACGATACATTGAAAAATAATGATATAGCAACGTTTGGCAGACGATAAATTAGAAATGTAAAAAAAAATTTAAACTTATATTTGCTCTATTTTAAATAACGGCTGCAGATTGACCTACAGATGCTATTTTCCCTGCCTGCGATGGGGAGGTTCCGGGTTCGAATCCCGGTTCGGGCATGAATGTACTTTCTCTCTCCTGTCCCCGTCCTTCCTTTGTATGAATGTATTGTTATGCTGTGAATGGTTGCGTACCTATTAACGGGTCCCTATGGCATGTGTGTATTGTGGAAGACGGACTTCACATCAAATTACGGCACAGTTGGAAAAGTGAAGCAGCGCACCCTAAATTGCCAGCCTTGCTGGCACAAGACAACAACAACAACAAGTAGTTAAGTTAATGCAACACTTAGGGATATTTCCAAGCGTTCGCTTTACACACGAGTAAATTTGTTGAGTCAACTCGGTTCAGTTTTAATAGCGTTGTAGGATATTTTTAGACGAAAAATTGAATCTACGAAGTTGCCTCGTGTGAAGACAATGGGATACTCCAGTCAACGACTGCCATAACATTGTGTGCGTGAAGACTGGAGACCAGTTTTTACTCAAGTGCAGAAACTGGAAGGAGATATAAAACTGCTGAAGCAGAAGCAACCTAGCAAAGCATTGTCAGGAAGAAGTATATAACTGTTAAGTCCAGTTTGACTGCATGGATAACTTGTATAATTATTTTATGTAATTTACTCATTGTACATCACATTGAATGAATTTTCATTTGTCTAATGTTGTATTATCAGCATGATTATGACACATTTGGGCACACATATTTGACTTTCAATTGATGGCAACTGATTTTTGGCCACTCGAAGTAACATAAATTTTAAATTATGCATGATCCCAGTGTTGTCCAAACATGAAACTTCGCACAAATAAAGAAAAAAAACAGTGTATACAAAATATATATTTTTCAGATTTTTAAAATTATAATTTTTGGAAACACTAAAGGTCAAAAGTCAATTTCAAATGACCTTCAAAATGAAATTTTTTTAAATTATGCATGATCCCAGTGTTGTCCCAACATGAAACTTGGCACAAATAAAGAAAATAATAGTGTATACATTTTTTTTTTCAGATTTTAAAAATTATAACTTTTGGATACACTCAAGGTCAAAGGTCAGTTCAAATGACCTTCAAAATGAAAAATTGTATTTTTGTATCAATTAATATATTATTTTAAAGCTCTGAATGTGAACTTTCGAAATATATAAAGTTCAAGTTTCCAACTTTATTTGTTCTAGAGTTATGGTCAGGCAAGTATGAGCTGGTGGAGCAAAACATTAAAATTTCGACTCTTTATATCTAAAAACCAACAACAGCTAGAGGGTCAAAGTTTGTTTTTTTCATACCACTTAGTAAATGGGTATGAACGTGCAAAATATTGTTAAAATCTGTGAGCACTCACTTTTTAGGCGTGTGATTTGACATGGAATGACCCTAAGTTGACATTTTATCGTTTTTACTTTATTTTGAAAGGACATCAAGTGTTTTTTTAGCAACAGGGAAACTCAGACGATTTTTTTTTTTGATATGATGTATTTATTTTAATGAGCTTATTAAGTTTAATTTTTTTTAATTTTATTTTTTTTTGAAAACGGTTAAAGATTTTTTTAAAATGAAAAATAGTGTATTAGCTGCTTTGTTTAAAAAGTACCGCTATTTTGCTTGTTCGTTAATTTTTTTTAAACCCATCTAATTTTTAAATGAGTGAGGAATATATTACTCCTATAAATCAGCTTACAATATTGAAAAAATTATGTTTGAAATAATTTGCGATTTTAGCTATTTTTGAAAATATCGATCAGATGCTAGAAAGTCGATATTGGTGTACGGGAAAGTAGGCTCGTTTAGTTCTGGACGGAACTTCTTGTTTTACGTGGCAAAGCATAAAATATTTTTCTGATGAAATATTTTCTATTCAATCATGAAAGATATTTTTTTTTCAAATAAATACTCATTCATAAAGGAATGAATGAAAAAAAAAAAATGAAAAGGAAAGGTAACAATATACGAATACAAGCGTAAATAAGTAAGTTAATGTTCGAGAAAAAATAAATAAGGAAATAAAAAAGTGAATGAATAAATGCGTTAATGAATGAATAAATTTGGGAATTATTAAATGAAGAAACTAATAAATGAACAAGTAGGTGATTTGATAAAAGACTGAATAAGTAAATGAAATGAACTATTTTTTGTCGGATGGTTTTCATTCATAAGCTTACTCATTTTGCATTGAAAAAACGGTTCCTTGTAACCATGAAACACGTGTATGCAGTGATCTGCAATTTTTGTGCAATGGGGCCGTTTCCAAAGTTTTAAAAGTATTTTTTTTCTCAAAGAGCATGCTTAAAAACATAGTATATGACCATATTTTAAATAATTTGTTTAAGTTAAATATTTTTAAAAATTACTTAAATCGGTGCGCTTTCATGGTTTACGCTTCTGCCGATGACATCACAAATGATGAAATGCCATTCAGTGTTGCCATTCACAGAGCAGAATATTTAATCCGCATCTTTACTCACGAGTATTGGCAACGATGTGGTTGATAGCAAAAGTAGCGCGCAATTTTAATTCGCTTCTTGGTTATTATAACGTGGAAACGCGGAAGAAAGATGCGCCAAAGCGCCAAAGAGCATCATTTGTGACGTCATCAAGACCACGCCTTGTTTGAAAAATCGGATATTTAAAAAAATTAATTAAAAAATAACTGTTGGGAAAATATAAATATTTTCTGGGTCCATTTTATTATTTTTTTGCTTATTCTGTCAATTTCAGTGACTAAAAGTACTACTTTTGATTGAAGGAAACAACCCCATTAAACGTTATTATTTCTTATTTTAATGTTTCACTTCACCTCATCCACTTACCCCGCATACACTTGATTAAGTGGACACAGCATTAAGCATTTAAAACACAAATACGGCTTTATATTAAACAAATAAACGCACCCCGTAACGTAGAAGTGCTTCTAAGCTTTGTAAATGACAAAATGTTTGATCGTATGGCGATTTTTTTGTTCAAACACACAGTAAGTTGTTCTAAAGCAGCCATTTTCACGATGTTGAATTTGATCATGGTCCCACTTAATTCTTATTTCTTCGAATCGGTTTATTTTAATTATCGCTGTTTCATATGTTTCTATTTCTCAACTAAATGATACAATTCTGCTATGTGCTATGCTGTGTGAATCATCTACAAAATGCTCATGGATATGTAGTAGTGGCAGTTCTCTCTCTGTTTTAAATCATCATGCATTTAATTCATTCATCATGGAAATGATTTAACTCATAATCGAAATCTGGTCAAGATACATTATTCTTTCACAGAATACCTAAAACCATAATAGTCCAGTCAATGAACACATTGTAGCGTGCACGGAATCAGGGCTGCCGGTTTGGGGGACACTGGATCTATAGTACTGGGGCCTGAGCTCGGGGGCCTGTAGGCAGCTTCATAGTTTTCCAATAATAATGTTAATAATTTCTCGAAAAAAAATAAGCTTTTGTTCATGAAGCGCTAAGCTGAAATCAACCTGACCACTGGAATTTTGCAACGCAAACTTTTCTTCTCCCGCTACAAAAACTCGTTAAGTCAATTTTTCCGCGCGATCAGCGTTGCCTAGGAATCTACCTTGGCTAGCTGCACGCTGTTTGTCCACTCGGCACATGTTGATGCGACCAATGGTCGCGACATCGCGACGGGTAGGCGGATAGCGGCCTGGGAAACCACTGCTTCCAAGAACCACAAGACAATGCAAGCCAGCGTTTAGCAATGCGCTGTCGGTTACAATGCAATCCGCAAGGAGAGTCGGTTCGAAATCTCATTTTCTTGCGATTCGTGAAAGACGTAGTATTTCGAATGTGCTTTGATTTTGTTTTCACGGTAATCTACGATCTCGCTTGACGCGTGTTTTAATTTACGTGTTAGAGAAAGTTTTACTGCAGGTCTTGGTCAAAATGTCCTACAAACACAAATCAGGGGCTGAAAAGAAAAGGCTCCGAGCTGAAAAAGAAAAAAAAAGTGCTATTGGCAGGCAAGAGATTACTAATTTTTTTCAATCCTCTGCTTGTTTTTCTGTTCAACCGTTATTTTCTGGAACAACTGAACTGGAATCAAATCAACCAACTACTTCAGCGTTTGAAATAACTGAAGAAAATTCTCTGGGCTCCGAAATTAATGAAAGTAGAGGAGAAAATGTAAATCAGCTGGATTTAACTAATAATGCAAATCTGAACGATCCTGAAGTGCAACCAGTATTTTCTGAAACAACTGAACTGGAATCAAATGAACCAATTACATCAGCGATTGAAATAACTCAAGAAGATTCTCTAGGCTCCAAATTTGATGAAAATAGAAGTGAAAATATAAGTCAACTGGATTCAACTAGCAATGCAAATCTGAGTGATCCTGCAGAATGGCCGGACTTTATAAATGATACTCTTCGCTCAGAAATAATAAAAATTGGAGCTCCAAATTTTAATAAACTGTCTGCAGTTAAGTTTCCACGAGACCTAAACAAGCAACAGTTTCAAAAGAAGCTTCTATACAGCAAAAGCTCAAACCACAGAGAAGAATTGCAGCGAGACTGGCTTGTATGGAGTTCTATGAATCAAGCACTTTACTGTTTCCCCTGCTTTTTATTTAAAAACTCCATTTCTAGTAAAGGCAATAGCAGTCTTGCGAAGAAAAGTGGTTTTTCACCAGCTCAAGTGCCTTGGAAAAAATGTTATTCTCGATTTCCCTCACATGAAGAAAGTGCAGGACATAAGAATTGCTATGTTTCGTGGAAATCTTTGGAGCAGTCTCTGGCTGGGAAGGGTATTGACAGCAACATCCAAACTCTGATAATGTGCGAGACAGAAAGATGGAAAGCAATTCTTGAAAGAATAATTGATGTTACACTTCATCTCGCTTCTCGAGGTCTCCCCTTCAGAGGAGATAATTCCCACATAGGGCATGTGAGCAACGGAAACTTTTTTAGGATGTTTAGAATTGATAAGCCATTATGATGAAATAACTAGAGATCATCTGAACAAAATTAAACTTGAACAGGAACGTGGGGAAAGCAAAAAACATACGCATTATCTGTCATGGCAGAGCCAAAATGAATTTATTTCCTTATGTGGTGATCAGGTTTTGAAATTAATTCTTGCAGAACGTGAAAAGGCAATTTATTATGCTATCATAGCTGATGCAACACCAGATGTAAGTCATCAAGAACAGAATGTATTGATATTAAGGTATCTTTCTTTCTCATCAGATAAGAATTTGTTTGAAATTCAGGAGAGATTTATTGAATTTCTGAATTTCTCAAAAAAAACGGGATTTGATATTGCTCAGGAATTGTTGAATTGCCTTAAAAAGCATGCGATTCCATTAGAGGATTGCAGGGGACAAGTATTCGACAATGGGTCGAATATGAAGGGCGCTGTGAAAGGAGTCAAGAGCCGAATTCTAAACGAAAACCCACTTGCTCTATTTTCACCTTGTGGGGTCCACTCGTTAAATTACCTGGAGTAAATGCTGCAAAGATGTGTCCTCAAATAATGACATTCTTTGGTTCTGTGCAAGCATTATTTGTACTCTTTGCAGCCAGTCCTTCCAGATGGTCCATTCTTTTAGAAGAGATACCAATTTCTCTCATGGGGGGGGGGGGGGAATTATCAGAAACGCGCTGGAGTTCTCGCATTGACGCTGTTCGACCCATCTCCTTGCACCGTCCAGGATTATTGAAAGCTCTCGATCGTTTGTGTGATGAACTACAATTAACCGAGAAGGCCTTCAGTGAAGCTCGAGCATTAAGAAAATACTTTAGCTCTTTTGAGAGCATGCTTATGTCAGCTTTCTGGTTAAAAGTGCTGTCATGTATTGACGAACGAAACGTGATTATCCAAACACGTGGAATTTCCCTGGATGTGGAACTGAACCTTCTAAATGATATCCATAAAGATCTCCAAAAGTTAAGGGATGGTTGGCCTGCAATTTTTCAAGAAACAAAATTGGTTTCTGAAGCCATGGACTTGGAGATCGAATTTTCAAATTCAAAAAAACGAACAAAAAAGAGAAAAGTATTTTTTGACGAAGGAGCAGAAGTTGAAGAAGAAGCAATGCATCAAAGTACTGAACTCTTACCCGGTGAATATAAATTTCGAACAGAAGTAATTTTTACAGTTTTAGACTTTATTATAATTGATATAAATACTCGTTTTGAAGAAATGAAAGAAATTTGTTCTCTATTTAAACCAATACTGAAATATATGTCCTTAGATGATGAAGAAGTGCAAAAGCTGTCTGCATGCTTGTCATCAAAGTATGCAATCGACTTAAATAGTCAACTTGGAAATGAGATTATTCACATTAGAAACATTCATTCGTCAGTGTTTAATGAAGTAACTGAACTTTCTCCCCTAGTGCTTTTGAATGAGATTTACAACAGAAAGCTTCAAACAATATTTCCTAACATATGTATTGCCCTTCGCATATTCTGCACTCTCCCCTTGACTGTCGCCCAAGCTGAAAGGGCATTTAGTAAATTAGGAAATCGAATTAAAACATGGACTAGATCAGCAATTGGACAAGACAGACTAAATTCGCTAGCTATTCTTGGCATTGAGCACCAGTTGGCAGCACAAGTGGATTTTAATTCAGTCATACACGAGTTTGCGACAAAAAAGTACGTAGGGTGAGAATATGTTAGTGAATGTTACTGACAAAAAAAAAAAAAAAAAAAAAACCACTAAATGTCCATTCTGTAATCCAGACAGGTATATCTATATTCGTTAGAAGTTAAAGTTATGGAAACGTATGTAAGTTAATTTAAATATAAATTTAAAATCTCATGTTCGGAGAGATTATATGTATATGTTATTTTCGATTATTAATTTATATTTACTCTAGAAACTCAATACTTTCTCCTGACTGTGGATTATCTAAGTCAAATGTAATATGTATGTGTGGTAATAAATTCAGCATTTATTTCAATGATATTTCGACTTATAATATCATTACGGTACCATTGTTCGGCTTTAATTTTTACGTCTAGAGCTTTTTATTTCGTAATTCGGATTTTTTTTCCCTTCGTTCATCCGGCTTCGCCTTACTGAACATTCATAATTCACAATCATGTAACTTCACTTATCTCAAACATGACAAATTATCCAATTTTTACCGCATGAAGTTACTGTATTTGAAAACATATTTTATAAAAGATGATTAAATTTTAAATTAACATTAAAATTAAAAAAAAAAAACTATCGGCAACTAAACAATTGAACATCACATATGAATGCAATTTTAAACTACTCATTTTGAAGTTAATAAGTGTGTGAGTGAAAGGAAATGAAGCGCGACAGTTAAAAAAAGGAATGGGGGTGCGGGGGTCATGGGGGGGGGGCCCGGAATGAAAATTGGTACCGGGCCCCATTGCTGGTAGCGGCGGCCCTGCACGGAATATGCGATAATTTTTGATTGCAGAATATTGTTAGGGGTAGTTAGTAAGTAAACATACTAAAAGTCCCCGACCCTGGGGGGTGAGCTAAAGGTGAGAGGGAGGGGAGGAAGAAAATTTTGGGTTTTTCGAGAAAATGTCGGAAACGGTGGAAAAAATGCGTTTAAAATAAAAATTCAAGCTAAATAAACTTACTATGAAACTGTTTCTACACATATGTGTGAAACTTCCAATAATTTTCCGGGTATATGTTATGAAAAATCGATGATTTTCGGAAAAAATCTCCCTTTTTGTCATACATTTGCTCCTAGTGTCTCCCAGTATCAGTATACATGAAAATTGTCAATGACAAAGTTGTAGAGCTTTAAATTTCCTTCAATTTGATATGCTGTTTTGTTATATTTTATTCAACCAATCGAAAGTTACAGAATTTCCAATACTCACTTTCATGGCAAAAAATGGAACACTTGCCATTTACAAATTTCAAACTGACTCGAAAGGATCGCGCACTTCCTCTTTCTTCAATGAATTTGACATTCCTGATGGACAATAAAGAAGTATTTGTGGATTACTACAACACAAATGATGTTTAAGGGTTGGCGGGGGGAGGGTCGTAAAATTGTGAATTAGTGACTATAGGGGGAGGGAAAGAGTAATAAGTGAGTCATCAAGCATTTTTTAATACGAATATGTTTATAAAAATTAAGTTATGAAAAGTACTTTGTAACAAATAGGGAAGGTGTTAAAAATGTTGAGAAAAGGTGTAACATCATTTGTGGACAGCCCCTAACCAAGAAACCGGACGAAGATTTGCAGAACTACGTAGTATATGCAATATGAATTAGCTCCATACCCATTGCATTATTAATACGAATATGTTTATGAAAAGTAGCTTGCAAAACGAACTTTGTGACAAAGGGAAAGGGGTTTAGAGGGTTAAAAATGTTGAAAAAAAGGGTGACATTATTTATGGACAACCCTTTATCAAGGAATCGGGCAAAGATTTGCAAAATTACGTATATGCAGTATGAATTGGTGGACTGAGGACGTGCAGTAAGTCAGCACTATATATACTGTCTAAGGAAATTGATAACAACATTGGTTTAATTAAATTTGAATTTGTTAGGATACCTAGACTGAATTAGGATACCTAGATTGAACTGAGAGTACCTAGTTTACAAAACTGTTAGGCAAAAAGAGACGAATGTCTAAACCATATGGACATCAACGTCAGTTAGAAAATTGAAACGACAGCCAAACGAGAAGGTTTCTGCACTGTAAAAAAAATTCGGAAACGTTTCTGAGTATATCGTGCAGCTGCGATTCATGAAATTTTCAAAAACGTTTCTGAGTATTTCGGAATTATCTTTCTGTAATGTCCAGAAACGTGTCTGAGTATTTCGGAATCCTCTTTCTGTAATTTCCAAAAATGTTTCTGAGTATTTTGGAATACTCTTTCTGTAATTTTCAGAAACGTTTCTGAGTATTTTGGAATACTCTTTCTGTAATTTTCAGAAACGTTTCTGAGTATTTCGGAATCCTCTCTCCGTATTTTCCAGAAATGTTTCTGAGTATTCTGTGCAGCTGTGGTTCATGAAAGTTTCGAAAACGTTTCCGAGTATTTCGGAATTCTCCAAACAATTTTCAAAAACGTTTCCGAGAATTTTGGAATCCTTTTTCCGTGATTTTTTCTGAAATATCATTCTTTACTATACTATTGCATACCATATCAGTTTCAATTTTTTCATATATAAGAGAAATTAAACAAGCAATTTTAAAATCATTCGTGGATTTTTTTTTTCTGAATTTCTAATGACAAATAGCATGGTTAACAGCATAACATATGCGCAGTTATAAGTTTTTTAAAAATGTATGAAATAATATAGTAGTTTCATTCTTAATCATAAAATCGTCAGCGGAGGGGAGGGGGGTAATTTCTCAAAAGAGGGATTGTTTGTTAAACAATCTTAAACTTCAGTTTTTCTCTCAATATTTTCAAGACAAAACTATCAACATATTGTATTTTTAATGCAGAACTTAAAAACATATCTTGTATCAAACTAGATAGCTTTTATTTTCGAATAAAATTTGACAGAACTTATCTACCCTTCGCATTCCGGAATTCGTTCACCGGAAATTGACTTGAGTCAATTTCTCTGGCGAACAAAGTGTACCGAAAAGTACCAACAGAGAAATTGGTGAATTTAAATATGACACCAAGTCCTCCTGCTGGAACCATTCGGGTTGATTTTTCTGTTCTTGCCCTTTTCCAGTTCATCACAAATATAAATACTTAATCAAAATAGGTTACTGATTTAATTTTTACAATGTGCGCAAAATGCATTACATATTTTATTTATTAAAACATAGAATTCTGTTGCATGATTATTCCATTTCATATATACGAGAATCTCCCTCCACACCATAAGAGTGATGGTGCACGCATAAAATGCTATAAAGCGCCACCCTCCCCCTTAAAAAAAGAAATCCCTGAAAATGTCAATGGCAGTTTGCGTGGTGAACGCCCCTCGTCTTCTCCCCATATGAACATTGTATATTAATAAACATAGTATTTAAAAAATGATCACTTTTAAAACAATGACATGAAATAATATTACTTTTTATTTCGGCATAAATGCAGCTGTTCCATTCTTGCCACTGACTCATTCCTCCTGACTGTCCTATATTAAACTAGTATATATACGAAGGAAATGTTATTTAACGGGCAACTAATGTCAAGGAATTTTTTATTGTCAACCACATTTAACAAAATGAATAAGCACGTGAATTAATTGCATAACTATGTTGCTTACTAATAGATAACTGGGTCATTTTCTAATGGTATAAATATTTTTTAAATGAATGAATAAATTATAATAAAAAAAAGATAAATAATACTGGCACATTTTTTGTGAAGCATATTACAATACTAAAAAACATTTGCATTACCATATTTTTAACGAATTAAACAATTAATTTTCTTTTCTTTTTGAACCAAAATGTATGTACATCCAAGTATTTCGAAATAACTTTTCTGTGATTGCTTCTCAAATATAAATCTTATTTCTTTTGCGTAATTACTCAGTTTCAGTTGGTTACAACAAATAATACACCGCGCACATAGGTATGTAGGATAACTTTAAATTAATTCGATAAACCCAAAAACAGTTACAATTGGAGCCTCATCAAATGCAAATCAACAAAAATATAAATGTATATAACAACATGTTTTAAAATATTCATTAATACTTACAAGTGAACATGAGCGGAAGAAAATCTAAGTACCTCCATTACAACTGAATAAGTAATCCAAAGGGTTTCGTTTCATTAAGTATAAACACGGATGTTGAAACTATTCACGCTTGAACACACAATATATATCTAATTATAGTCGCACTGGAAAGCAAATGGTTGTTAACTAACTTAATAGCTGCGTACATCGTCTAAAACATCAAGGGTAATCCAAAATGCAAAGGCTTAAAATTAGTTTCGGCACATTTTACTACTCTCTAGACATGAAATAACAAGCAATCCAATGCTAAAGAGTTGCTGACTGCAGCAACCATAGATAAGAAAAAAATAAGTTTTCGTTATTTCCGACTCATTGGCGCCCATGTTGGAAAGATGAAATACGTTTCGAAGCGTTGCGTCATCACTTCCGCGTCTAGATTTCTTGAAATAACAAAAAGCTTTCTGAATAATGAGGAGTTCGCTATTAGATGAAGGATTCCTACTATTTCGGAAACGTTTCCGATATATCCAGAAACGTTTCCGAAATTTGTTACAGTGTGTTCAACTTTCATAATAACAATGAGCTGACAAATCCGCTAATGATGAAGCTGTTGAAAAACGAGACAAATACGCTCCGAGCTTTAGGTGATGTCGACATTGATATTGCGAAGACGGATCAGATGGCAAAATTCTTCGGTAGCTATCGTTTGAGAGGAAGTCCTTCTGGTTGTCCTCTTGATAGCCAAATCCTCAACTGATCACTACATTTTACCAGAAATCTAAAATCATACAACATGTATCTAAGGTATATATCAACAGTTCTTCTTCCCATGAATTCATTGAGGCTGCTGAGGTCATATGTGTCTCTCATGGTATGGTTCTCAAGCCACAGAAAAGTCTCTCAATGAGTTCCCTTACAGATCATTTATCAAAGTAGTCGCAAACATCAAAACTGATCTTTAATTCTGACGTACTACCAAGTTAACTGTAGCTAGGAGCTTAATGGTTAAGTACCGGATTGGGAGTTTGGGAATGGAGGAGTGACCAACTCATGCTGAAACTGTCGGAATCGGATGTTGCTCCTGACGGAATCTTGAAGATGATTTTCACAGATTAATTTTCTACAAGTGACCGGGAGGTCACTTACAGAAAATCATCGTTAGACTACTCTGTCGCAAACTTGCATTGCAAGGGCAGTTGCAACAACGGAATCAATATATTTATCCAGGACGAAGGGGACGACAATGACATCAATACATTACCAATTTCTAAGAACAACTTTTCCACTGCTGGTGATATGACCCTTCCGTCTCAGAATAGAACCAAGATGTCAGCTTAAAGATGATATTTTCATTTTCTAATTACTATCAGTCCATATTTCATATAAACACTTTCAAAATATGATTATTAATAATGTAATAAAAACTATAATTACAAAAGGTGCTGCCGGTCAGCTACATTTACCTTATTTCTATTATTAAAATTTTCATTTTCCTGCTATAGCGTCACATATTCATTTCAATAAGAGTAACGAAATTGAGTACATGCTAGAACTTCATATTTTTTGATTGCATGCCAGCTAAGTGTCGCTGTGATTGGGTATAAGCATCGTATTTCTTTGGTATCAGGTTTGAATCTGCAGTTCAAGTGTTCAGCCGGTGGATTTTCAAGACACAAAAAACTTTCAGGATACTTGTCACATACTGCACAAGATCCTTTGAGCGCCTCTGCTTGGCACAGACACTCTGAGACAAGAAGAACGAGATGATTTTTTCTTCTTCTAAAAGTATTGGTTTTCAAGAACGCGTACCTAAGATAACACTGGAAATTTGACATATATGTATGAAAACAATTTCACAATACATTTAGTTAACTTTTACTTTTATTCGGAACACATTTTTCCTGCTGTTTCCGAGATATAATCGAAAACCACAAAATTTGGCTCCCCCTTCCCACCTTTAACCCCCCCCCCCCGCAGGGTCGGGGACTTTCAGTACATTTGCTTATTAATTACTTCTAACAAATTTCTTACTAAGGAAATACTAGCTTTTCTGCACTTGCTCAGTTCACTTTCGTTGAATAATGCAATGGGTATGGAGCTAATTCATATTGCATATACTACCCTAGTAGCACAAAAATATACAACGACGTAGGACCGACATAGATCGACGTTTTGAATCCCGATTGATAACGGATACAGTTTTTAAAATATAGAACTATGTCGAAGTATATTTTTTTCACTGGCTTTATATAAAAAGTGGTTTTTACTTCTTGTTTCGATTTTTTTTAAATAGTTAGCCATAATTAAAAGCGTTTATTTCGTAATTTTCTTATAAATATGCAATTTAGGAGAAAAATAGGAAAATTTTGCGAACGTCGAAAAAAGTCGTTTAATGTCGAAAGAAAATATTGTGACACCGACATATTTCGACATCAATCTATAAAATAATCCCCATATGGTTTTCTAAACATAGTTCTGTACCAAAATATGTTTTTATTTCGACATTTTATAAAAATTTCATATTTAAGCTGTTTTAAATCAAATGAGGAAAATAAATATACTTTTGCTTTGGTATATTTTCATTGGCAGATTATTAAAAGAAAAAAAAAAAAAACTTTGAAGCTGCAGATATCGAAACAATCTTTAAAATAAATGCCTCGAAGTTTTTACTGCTTATTTTTACGTTTGAAATCAATATGTCATTTTATTATACGAAAATATAGCGATATTCTTATTTGTATAGAAATCAGTAGTAAAATAGAAAAAATTGCAAACATCGAAAAACGTTTTTTGACCAATTTCGACGTGAATCTGTATAACTTTAACCAAGACCACTTCCGGAACCGGATGTCACATGATCATGATGACGCTACTTTCAGTCTGTAAGTATTTGTATGGCGGCAAACGGCACGGCAACTTTGAAAGAAACAACGCCATTGATAAGTTGGATTCAGCATATTGAAACATCATTTTGCACTACAATTTAAGTAAGTAACATTACAAGCAAAGTTACAAAATATAAAATATTATGATTCTGTAGTTTTTGGCTGATTTTTGTATTATTTACAACGCTATTTCTTCTTATTGTGAGTTGAGTATTTGGAATGTGTGTTGAACTTAAGTTGATCTTATTCCATGTTATTTTTATTTTCCAGCTTTTAAAAATTGAGGTAGCATTCCCCCCCCCCCCAATAATTTCAGTTCTTTTCTTACCCCTTCAAATTTTAATTTATACACTTGCTTTCATATTTGTTTTATTGTTTATGGCAGAGAATTATATTTATTTAGTAATGTTTGCATAAGATTTGTTAGCAAATAATGTACAAATAACATTATTTCCTATGCATTTAAGATGGTTTTATATTCCAAACTATTTTGGTCCTGTAAGTTTTTTTGAAGTACTTTGTTCAAATGCATTTTCTTGATTAGCATTTTAAGATGCAAATAATTTTTGCAGACTTCCCCTTTCTACTTAGGATTAGGAATTAGTTTCTCAGTTTCATTTTAATCCAATGCATTTTATATTGATCTGGGATGGATGAAATAACTTTATTGGTACACTTCGACAAGGGTCCCTTTTTACTAAATGAGGAAAAGGATTTCACTATTATTGGGGAAAAAAAAGGAGTTGTTTTTCTGGTCTAAAATGCATTGTGTCAGTGTTTCAATTCAAATATTAGATATCTATTCAAAGTGTGTTTACCTTTGCTGCTCAAAATTTTGTTTTTGTATTTCAGTGCAAGGGATTTTAGGTTTTGGACACTAAAAAATGTTTCTAGTTTCACTTATTTTGTGTATGAAATTAGTTCATTTTGTTGTTAATAGTGCAAAATGTTCAGCGTTCAAAATTATGGCTAGTCCACTGGTCCCAGACCAGTGAAACCTGCATCAGACCACAAAAAAAAAAAAAAAAAAAATCGGTGGTCCTCGGTACCACCAGCGCCTGGCAATTTATGATCACACTTTGCTAGAAAAAATTCAAAAGCATAAGCCTGGTTGATGCCTGAACTAATTATTAGCCAAACCATTCATTAACTTTTTTTTTTCAAATCGCTGTACAAGTACATAATTTATATGAATCATCCACATTTTATTCAGCATTTGAAACTAAGTAAAAATGGCAAAATTAAATTATCAAATTTTTGGTAGCCCATTTTAAGGGTTGATTAATGAAATTAGTTTTCAGACATAACACCTGGCTGTTTAAAATTTAAATGTTTATGGCCCTACAAAATTTTTTGAATGTAGTGCTTTATTTAATGTTAAATCAATTAGCTAAAAATAAGAAAGTTATATTTAAAACTAGTGGTACCCGGACGGCTTTGCACGTCGTAGAAAATTAAAAGGTCATTTGGTTCGCCTGTATATTTACAAATGATGGATGATGAATTCCTCGTCAATTTGCTATGTTAATTTGCTCGACCCTTGGCACATATCGTTGGCATTTGTTTGTCCATGTTATGATAATTTGCTTGGTAAAATGTTCCTAAAATTGGAATAGAAAAAGAACAAAATCGAATTTTGAAAAAATCGCTTTGAGGTGTTCGCCGAATTACATGGAAATCGGCCAAATGGTCTAGGCGCTATACGCGTAATAGACAGAGATCCAAATACAGACTTTCAGTTTCATTATTAGTAAAGATTACTTAATGAATGCAATCCTAAAGCGTAAATAATTTTACGCACAGACATATTTATTGGTTAAATTTAAAGCGGACCAATGATGTCTGTAGACTTGTACATTTTCATGTTGACTTGTACGAAGGACCAGTAGGATTTTTACTGATTCTTAACTTTGATGTTTGTCTAATTTATGTAAAGTACCTACCCCCTTTTGTGTGTGTGTGTTTAGTTTATGGATAGTTCTGTTGTTTGCATTCATTTTTCTTTTTCTATTACAGATTTGTTACCTAGTTAGTGTTTGAAAAATCTGCAGGAAAGTTAGTTTTGGGATATACTCAACAAGCAATAATGTTGCTGCAGACCCGGACAAAAATGGTAAGAAATCATATTATAGAAAATGTACAGTAGACTCTGCCTTATATGATTGGGGTCAATGTTATCAATCCTTTATTGCTATTATCAAAATCCCTCAGTCCCAATTTTCTCTATTCATTTGCATGTTCAAATAATCTTTTTTTGTTATCATTTTTTAATGTTATCAGTTTTCAAACTCGATTCTTAACTATCAATGAACTATTTAAAAGAATCATCTTGTATTTAAGTGTGCCAGTGTTTGTATGTTTTAGAATTCTCCCTATTAGAGACGAGCACTTTGGCTGAGTGCTGCATACTCGACCTGTCACTACTTGGCCGAATACTGAATATCAAATATACTTTAAGAACCACAGACAAACACATGATGAATTTTGAACTCATTGGAACTGTAGTATAGACCTCCATGTCCACATAAGTTTTTAAAACAAAACTTCATCTGAAATTTAATTATTCATCATTTAAAAACTTTTGCTTGTGTCAAAAATTTTACAAAAATGTTATTTTTTAAAATTAGAAGAAAGCAAATAAATAAAAGGTATGATTAACCAAGTTGGAATTAAAACAAATTATATCAACCTATTATTATAGTTCTAGTTGCCAAACATAAATAATTTTTTAAAGCAAATAAAGTGTTAAAACACAAATGTGCAGAAATCCTGCAGACCTGTGCTTCTACGTTGCAAGGAAGGTCTCTTTCTGTAGTGCATAAAGTGAGCTAATGAATGTAAATACATACAAAAATAATGTACTACAAAAATATCCGACTTTTGTCGGATATTTTTAACACATAAGCTCACATTTTGTGGATTGAAAAAGATATTCCTTGTAATGCCAAAACATGTGTCTGCAGTGTTCCTGCACATTTCTGCTTTTAACGTTTTATTTGCTTAAAAAAATGATTTATTTGCTTTTATTTTTAAATCGAAGGTATTTTTATATAAATTTTGTTTGTACCAAAAATCTATTTAATAATATAAAAATTTCATATTTTCTATAATTGCCTTTTTTGTCTCATTTTTAATAAATAAGTTTTATTAACTTTTTGTTGACATTAAAATAAAGATTTACTTCATTGAAGTATAACAAACTTCATTATTCTCAAAATTTAAATTTGAATTTAAATAATTGCACTATATTATCTGCTTGGACTTTTTTTATTAACTGTAAACTCTATCTTGAACCAATATTCGATTTTTTTTTTTTTTTTTTTACAACTACTCGGTATTAGCCGAGTATCTGAGCAAAATTTGGCCGAGTACCAAGCAGTTACAGAGTACTCGGTACCCCTCAACTCCCTATTTATTCTAAGGAAAGGAGGATTGTACCAAGGAGTAGATTGTTCACACAAATCTAGCAATTTGTAGAGATATGCACACTTGAGGTGGTCTTTCTTATAGTAATTTGTAGGACTCGACTGATGAATCAGCGCCGATGGTTCAACAATTTAGCCATCGGCATCGGCTGCCGATGCTAACTTGCAGGAAACATCGGCTCATCGGCCTTAAAAACATCAAAAAGCCTATGGAATTGGCCGATTTTTTTGAAAAAAAGGACCTTTATTTTTTAATACAAATTAAAGGGAGTTATTGTTTTCAAACAAAATTGTTTACTTAAATTTCAGTATGAATTTCTATTTTAGTCACCCCTGAAAAAGTTTTTAATACTGCATTCAGGTACTAAACAAGTTAATTATTGCGTTGTTTCTTGCGGCTGGATGTACGTATATATCTTTTATAAGTCATAACTCAAAAATGGTAAGTTGTAGAAGTTTAAATTTTCGCATGTGGGATATGCGCACGTTACAGTTGTGCACTTCCCTTTTTATTTTCGATCGGGTGTTATAAAAAGCCTATTAACTGATTTTTTGTGGTTATTAATTACTTATTTCAATGCAAAACTAATATAGCGTCTCAGACTGACGATCATTTGGTGATATATTGCAGAATTGGAGATCATGGAAACAAATATGACATGGCGAAACCGGTTTTGTTTCCTTTTGTTAAATTACCGTCGGTTCAATGGGAATCTTTCATTTTTCGATGTTTGTAATATGAATTACAGTAATGCAGTAATTTCTGTATTGCTTCGGCGGAGCTACAAGTTTGGGGCCCGTCGAAATACATTTTAGGGCCCTATTTCTCTATCACAGAAGTCATAAAACATTTATCATAAGCATTTTTGTAACTCCTACGGTGCCCCTATGGTTATGGGGCCTCTCGCGCAATTGCAACATTTGCTATATTTTAAATCTGCCACTGCACGTCAAAACAAACTCGGGTGCAAGCTTTCAAACGTTTTTTTTGCTCAATGTTTATGATTATTTTGAACTCTATTTTTTACGACTATTTTTTGTATTTCCGAGAACACTTGCGTGCCCCTCCTCCCACTCCCTCAATTTCTGAAATTAAACTCTAGTTGTAGTTCTGAGTAATTTAAAACTAACACTATTCATAAAATTAGAGATTTTTTTTCAAGCTTTATCTATTGTTTAGGAAGAATTTAGAGCACTAATGTAAGAAATTGATTAAAGACGTTTTGAATGGTGACATAATTCGGAAAACAAAGGGACTTATGAATTTTTTCTTCGGAAATGCTGGAGTAGATTCAGAAACTCTTCCGAGGCGTTGGTGGTAGCGGTTCTGTTCTAAAAAAAAATTAAGCAGAAGTTAGGGGCCGAAGTTTAACGTGAGTTACTCCAAAATCAGAGTGACCCCCTCTAACCCACCCTCGTCGTTTCAAGCATTTTTTAAATATTTAGCGATTATTTATTTTGGTCAAGAAAAGTCATTTTGTTTATTTCTTATACTTGTTTCACCTATATTTTGTAATGCGCCATCTTTTTTACATCATTAGTAGCGATCGATTTTTTTTTTCTGTTGTAAGTAACTATTTTTATGTATTTTTATAAAATCAATGAATAAGTTATTTTCATTTTCAGCATATGTTTAACAATATGTTATAGAAAAGTTTCAAGGATTTTCTGTTATGCAATTTTTTAAATTTCAGAAAATTATTGTTAAATTGAAGACAAGAAATTAATGATTAAACATTTACATTTCAAAACTTGCGAATATTCTTTTTTTAGTTCATACTTTTGATGTATAATACATCCTATAACTGTAAAATTTTTTGCATTTAAGTCGATTATTTCACTAATATTTTGAACATTTTCTTTTGTACACATGCATAAATGTCAAAAAATTTGGTTTATGGCTGGGAAAAATAACATGCATACAAATTGAAATTTTTAATGAAGAATTTAATTTCTACATTATTAGATTAAAATCAGTTGTATAAATACATATATATTTATACTTGAATGTTCACGTTGAATAAATATATTAAATAGTCAAAAAAAAAAAAAAAAAAAAGAAAACATAATTTTGACACATTTTATTCTGTCATATTTTCTCGGAAAATAATTTTGGACACAAAGGTTTTGAACAGGGCATTATAAAGCTTGCCAACCCCACTTTCATTTGCACATGTATAAACATAGGGAAATTTGATTACTTTATCAAAAAAATAAATAATTAATGCATACAAATTAAAATTTTAATCAAGAATTTAACTTCTATGTAATTAGATTAAAATCAGCTGCATAAATAAGTTGAATGTTCACATTGAATAAATGTTCAGTATAAAACATTTCTTTGATACATTTTATTTTGTTTTTGATGTTTTGTCACAAACTAAAATTTTTCTATAAATATAGTTTTGGACAGGACGGTAAAAACCAGGGTTTTTACCGTAGTGTCCGAAACCTTGCCAAGCCTGCAGAGAAGCCTAAAAAACGTACGTACCTAAAACTTTTCACACCATTTGGTTGGACCTTTTGACTCTATTTTCACCTCCATAAAAAGGGGATATGAACGGGAACCCCCTTTAGAGACACAAGGAATGGTGCAATCTTTTGAGCACCTTTTTTTGTATCTGGGCGCTTGAATCTCATTTGAAACCATTCTGCAATTTGGTATTTGAAATCTTTGCTAAGTTTAGTCGTGATAATTATTACGTTTTGCTACTTCACTAGAGCATTCTTTTTTCTCTAATTTTGACTCATTTAAAAAATTTCAATTGTTATTCTACTAAGACTTTTTTTCGTTACATATTTACACTTATTTTTAGTGATCATGACTAATTTTTAGAACAGTATTTTATTATGATTATGACCTTGTTATGTCGAAAACTCTGCCTATATATATGTATATATATATTTTACTGTTCCTTCGATTTCGTGACACCAAGAGCGTACTGTATTTATCAATTTATTACTGTCTGAAACGTGTATATTTCTCAACGACAAGAGAAATTAGGTGGATTAGAAGAGTTATTTTGATGGAAAATGAATGTTTCCTCTCCTATTGATAGCGAAAATTATTGTTTTACATTTTTACGTCAATAGCTGTTCTTAGCTTATATCTAGATATCTAGTCTGTTCAAAATTTTTCTCAACAAAAATGTTAACAAAAGCTAATCAATATTATATAATT
This sequence comes from Uloborus diversus, assembly GCF_026930045.1. Taxonomy (NCBI): domain Eukaryota; kingdom Metazoa; phylum Arthropoda; class Arachnida; order Araneae; family Uloboridae; genus Uloborus; species Uloborus diversus. The sequence continues at coordinate 96,436,466 of NC_072732.1, read as the reverse complement.
ATTGGGGGAAATTATTCGATTAAGTGGGGATCTTTAACATTGCGTCTGTGGAGAAATATTTGGTTCCAAGAGGTTTAGAGGTTTTATTCATATAAGCTGGGTATTCATTCAACTGTTTCCTGATTAAGCAGGGCTGACAGTATTTTCTAGGTTTTCACCACAGTTTCTACCTGCAAAAAACCTAGTTTTTTTCCATGTCCTGGTAAAAAACTAAACCCTGCTATATGTGTTGAAATTGAGAGTTCTATTCGGGAGGTTCGACTCCAAAACTCCTTGGCTGCGCCATTCATACTATTTCAAAGAAAAGTGCATTTTTTGCAATTTTAACATTACATTACTGGTACAATCAACATGACTAATTCAATTCTCCCCTGTGACTGTCTAAAAACAGATTGTTCTTACTCAGTATACAGTCGATTGATTGTATGTTATCGATAAGTAGGAAAAATAATTCTCCATGTCTTTTCCATAATCTATCACAAAATAGCCAAAAATTGATGGTTTATTATTTTGTACAGTAAAAAATGTTTAATGTTTTTAATTCTTATGTTTTTTAGCTGGTGCTCCCTATGCTATTTCAATACGTGAAAACAAGATTTGGTTAACTATTCTGAAGACTTCATGTGTGGAAAGGATTGAGTGCTGCGAACAATCCCAATTCTCCATGGTGAATGGATGATTAGATTGTGTTGCTCCGGTCTTTACCTTAGTGTGTTTAATTGACTTCATATATTTACAGCTGATGCAGTGTTTCCTGTATATACTATGTAAACCAGTTCTATTTAATTCATTTTTAATAAATATTTTAAGAAATAGTTTTGTTTCTACTCTTTATTTTGGCAAGATATTGTATTTTGCTACGAGAAGTCTTTAACTCTTGAATAACAACTTTATTCCCAAAAACTGAAAAACTACTAAGTAATTTCATGCCTTGCATAAAAGAAAATCTAAGAGCCTCAACCTGCATTCCTCTGTTACTGCTTTTAAAAATTACTACTAAAAAGTATTGCTGAAAAAGTACAATTTCAGTTTGTAGTCTCATGCTTAGAAGAAACATAAGTATACTCTTATTTTTCTGTTCTTTCTACTGTTTTTACTGATGTGGTTATTGTTTTATTGAAGATGTCATTTATAGGTATAGTATGGTGATTTATGCATAATAAGTAAAATATATTTAATGATTATTTTATATTTATTGGAATTTGAAGGTTGACTGTTTTTTTACTGTAAGAAAGCTTTATTTTTACTACTTTTTATTTACTGACAAAAAAATATGTTAAGCAGAAATTATTTCTGAAATTTTTGCTGTATTATACTGCAAAATGCAAAAGCCATCGTATTTACAAAACGTGAAAGATTTTAACCGTCTTATTTAATCCTAGTTTATTAATTATTATTTATTAAATTTCAATTTACTTGTTTTTTCATTTAAGAATTTTAGAAAAAGGGCAATTTTCTTTCAATATTGAGTTGAAAAGTTTATTTTCTCCTTTTTTTAAAGGGTTTTTTCTTAATATTTCATTGTACTTTAAGTACGTAAATAGAAAGCACGGTTTCACTTTAATAAAATCGGGAAAATGCTTAAGCTTCATGTATCTTGAACACAAATGCATCTGATGTATGAAATTGCATGCTTGTGCCGAGCAATAGTACAAAACCTTCTCACTTAATAAAATCAACCGCTATTATGATGAATATGTTTTGAAAGAAGTGTAAAAACTCTTTATTTATAAATTATTGTATCTAAAAAAAATGACATATTGTCGCCTTATAGCAATTGGGGTGACGATACAGAACCGTTACTCCTGAATGTTCAAGGCCGATATTCGTGAATGTAACGGAAGTGGCAAGTTTTTACGTAGTTCGACGTCGGTGAAAATATAGTTCTATGTAGTTTTTGAAACTTTTTCTACGTCGATCGGTTTTTAGAACCGTTATTTCTGAATATTCGGCACCGTTATTCCTGAATGTTCAGGGCCGATATTTGTGAACATAACGGAAGTGGCAAGTTTTTACGTAGTTCGACGTCGGTAAAAATATAGATCTATGTAGTTTCTGAAAATTTTTCTACGTCGATCGGTTTTAGAACCGTTATTTCTGAATATTCAGGACCGTTATTCCTGAATGTTCAGGGCCGATATTCGTGAACGTAACGGAAGTGGCAAGTTTTTAAGTAGTTCGACGTCGGTGAAAATATAGTTCTATATTGGTTTTGAAAGTTTTTCTACGTCGTTCGGTTTTTTGTGCTACTAGGGTACGTAGTTCTGCAAATCTTCGTCCGGTTTCTTAGTAAGGAGCTGTCCATAAATGATGTTATACCTTTTCTCAACATTTTTAACCCCCTCCCTATTTGTTACAAAGTACTTTTCATAAATTAATTTTTATAAACATATTCGTATTAAAAAAGGCTTGATGACTCACTTATTACTCTTTCCCTCCCCCTTGTTACTAAGTCACAATTTTACGCCCCCCCCCTGGCAACCCTTAAACAACATCATTTGTGTTGTAGTAATCCACAAATACTTCTTTATTGTCCATCAGGAATGTCGAATTCATTGTAGAAAGAGGAAATGCGCGATCCTTTCGAGTCAGTTTGAAATTTGTGAATGGCAAGTGTTCCATTTTTTGTCATGAAAGTGCGTATTTGAAATTCTGTAACTTTTGATTGGTTAAATAAAATATAACAAAACAGCATATCAAATTGAAAGAAATTTAAAGCTCTACAACTTTGTCATTGACAATTTTCATGTATACTGATACTGGGAGAAACTAGGAGCAAATGTATGACAAAAAGAGATAATTTTTCCAAAACTCATTGATTTTTCATAACATATACCCGGAAAATTATTGGATATTTGACAAATATGTGTAGAAACAGTTTCGTAGAAAGTTTATTTAGCTTGAATTTTTATTTTAAACGCATTTTTTCCACCGTTTCCGACATTTTCTCGAAAAACCCAAAATTGTCTTCCCCTCTCCCTCCCACCTTTAGCTCACCCCCCAGGGTCGGGGACTTTTAGTATGTTTAGTTACTAACTACCCCTAACAATATTCTGAAGTCAAAAATTATCGCATATTCCATGCACGCTACACCCCTGTTTTGAGCACTCATTGACTGGACCATAACCCTAAACAGATTTTTTTGGTGAAACTCTTCCACCGATAATGGTAACTATTCGCAACTCCAAAGAACTATAGGGGGCACTGCAGTCACTGTCTAATGTCGGACGAAAAAACTAAAACGCACGTGGTAACGAAGAAAATGCTAAGTATTGTGATTTTTGTTCGTATGTATGATTTTTTCGCTTTATTCTTTTTAAATTAATTTTCAAAGTCTTGTGGATATCCTGGCCCACGTAGAAAGAAATGAGAATTCAAAAAGCATTACTAAACGTCAAAGATTAATGCAAATTAGTACGTAGTTCGTAGTTCTAAGCAGCTATTTCCTCGATGTTGAATTCGATATTTATCAATTCTTGATAAAACTAAATAATAATTGTGGCCTGACAAGAATAACAATTAATGCTAGGAAATTCAATATGACATTATAAATTATTATCGAAAGACGATGATACTTTTTTGCCTTGCTTGGCTAGCGCTTATTGTTATGCATTTGTAGCTGAGTTATTTCTCTCGAATCCCCGAATCGGTTAATTTAAAATTTTTCTGTTTCGATTTTTCTAATTTCTGAGTTACGATTTAATTATGTCATGTTATGCAAATCATCAACAAAATTCTCACGGATATATGGTGGTAGTCTTCTTTTCAGTTTGATTGACCATTATTTCTTTTTACTTATTGAATTCTGTAATCTTACTACCATTTTATTCCACTCATGATAAAAATTAAAAATGGTTTAACTAAAAACGCGAAATCTCGCCAAGGCTACTTTGCTCGCACAATACTAAAACTATAACCCTAAACAAATTTGGTGAAACCTTTCAGCTGAGAATAAATGGAATAAAGTAAATTCTTTCTCGGTTAAACATTTTTCATTTTGTTCTACGATAATATATTCAAGAAAATATTTTGCATACTGTCCATTCCAACTAAATGATGCTGTAAAATATGGTTAGTTTAATTAATTTAAGATTAAAAAAAAACCCATATTCTTACAAATTCATGCAAAACAATAAAATTTTTTTACCTTGTATAACGTTATCCAAGTTTGTTAATCCAGAATTTTCGCTTTCACCATTTCTCAATCAACTCATTTTTAGAAGGAAATAATGAAAACTAACATTATTTTGAGAAGCTCGAGAATACTACTAAGGGACGAATTAATTTCTGTAGCTGAAAGCAAACTAAGACACATCGATTGCGTTAATAAATACTCAGAACAAACTGCCTGTGTTTACGTCAGCAGACATACGTGGAACGCAACGTGGCAATGTTTTAGTTTTCCCGGCAGTTTTATAAATCACCGCAAGGTAGCGTATTCGAGCGCTGGAGTTGCGAATTGCAGAATAATAAAGTTGGCGCAATATTTTAGCGATAACAATTCCAAGCTTTTATTTTTTTATTCTTCAAATTCTTAACGTCCTTTCTGGATTTTTCAATCCGTTCTTCGATCAATATTTTCAAGAATATTTATTTGCATACTGTCCATTTCAGTTAGATGCTGGTTATTTAAATAAATTATGTGGAATTAGGTTAAGGAAAAGCAGTAATGTTTCAGCATGGCCCTAGTGTCCAGCCAATGTTATTAAGTCCGCTTTTTTACATCGAAATGAAAAAAAAAACTAATACAGTCGAGCCCGCTTAATGGAATAGGCAATTTGTCGGAAAAATTATTCTAATAAGCGGGATATTCCATTATCCGGGATAAAAATAACACACATCAACGGTGTAGAAACATTGGAATTTTATTACATTAAGCGGGATATTCTCTTATCCGATATTCCATTAAGCGGGCTCGACTGTACTATTTATTATTCAAAATCACACAGAACAAGATCAATAAAATATGTACTCACAGTTTTTAGCTGATATTTTTGATGTTGGTCTGTTGCTGATGACGATTCCAAATGATGAATTACGCAAAAAAAAAAAAAAAAAAAAAAAAAAAATACACATAACAAACTGCTTGTTTTGCCCAAAATGGAACTCGTGGAACGCAATGTTTTACCTCTTTTTGGCAATTTTATAAATCACCACAAGGTAGCGTATTCGAGCTCTGGAGTTGCGAATAGTCTCAATTAATCTTTCAATTGTTAAGAACTTGATCGTATTTTTATACCAAAAATAAATTTTGACTTACAACAAATTGTTACAATGTATCAATTTTTGAAAATTGCTTGTATTATCATACTAGCAAAAATACCCGGCGTTGCCTGGGTCAGTAATAATTATTAGAAAAAATCGTTACTTGCTTTTGTTTTCTGTTTTAAGTGAAAGAATTTAAAACACATCTTTTTGACGTGATTAAAAATCGAGTTTCTTCCTTACCCATAAAACTAAAATAGCAATAAGTATAAAGAACAAAGTAGTATTGATTTAGAAACGAAAGCACTATATTTAAGCATATACAAATTTAAAAAACAGGAAATTAATCTTCTCATGTTTAAAAAGATTAATCTGTTGATACTTTTTTTTTAACATGGAGTCTAAAACCTTCTCTGTATGGCTAATGAAGTACCGAAGTGGTTAAAAAAAGTAGCTGTGCTCGTAATCCCCTTATACTTGCTTTAGTTATTTCGGGAAATTTCAATCATTGTGGCTCTTGGTGCGATTTTACCGAATTTGCGAAAGTCGTTTCGGGGTACCTTCCATGATGCTCCCCCATTCTTTCCTTACTTTGTAAAACGATATGATATTAATTTTCGTTACAGAGATATCGTCGCCAGATGCTGAGATATTTTTGGTCACCATAAAATGGCGCTAAACAGTTTCATCCGAAATGTTACTAAAATAAGTAATAAAATTAGGTGATTGTTTGAAATTGTGCAAAAAGGAAAATTAATGGAAGTTTTTTGTGCTGTTTATGGATTTGCCTAATTTAGTTGCTAGATTATTTAACACAGTAAAAAAAGTCTTTTGAAAATTCTTTGATTGGCGATATTTTGTTTACATGGTGAAAGCTGAGAAACATTATGACGTAGTCTTCGGCTTCAAAAACCAGCAACGTTGAAAAAACTGCCATCAGCTACGGAAATCTTTCTGCAAAAATTTTTGGCAATCTGCTGGTTGTTTGGATAATGAGTAAGTGTTCAATCAGCATAAATAATAATAAAAACCATTAATTACATTAAAGTTCCGTTTAAATGGAAAATCATCAGCCAAATCATGCATTATTTGCCAATCTTGTGCAAAAATCTTACTTCAAGATTTGACTTGAGAAAAGCCTTGAACAATCACGAAAAGCAAAGAAAGTCAACAATACAACAATTATCGCTATCGACAGGGAGTTGAGATGATACACTAAATACTGTATTGAGTTGAGGAAAGCCTTCGAACATGGATCTAAAAAGCTCATAACTCGTTTTTTTATTCTACTTAGAAATTTCGAACAGGTGCCATCTTCAGCAGAAAAATCAGAGCTTTCGATGGACATATAATGTAAATATGTGCAAGTATTTTTTCATCCCAATATTAGAGAATTTATACAAAAATTGTGTTTTATTGCCCCCCTAAGGGGGTTTTGCCCCCCATAACGGGACGAAAACTACCCTATGTGTTATTCTGATGCATAAGCTATATTATTGTAAAGTTTCATCAAAATCCGTTCAGTAGTTTTTGCGTGAAAGAGTAACAAACATCCATCCATACATCCATACATCCATACAGACAAACTTTCGCATATATAATATTAGTAAGATTCTTTGAGTTTCAGAGGTAATATTTTTTGTTGACTGGAATAGACTAAATGTGTTAACACACAGTTCATATATTATTATACAGGTGGCGCTAAAAGCAGAGTAAATTTTTTACTATTCCACTTTGCCCCGCTATTTCACTTTGCTCCACATTTCCCTACTGATAATATAAATTAGATATTATATATGGTAGAGCCCGCGGTATTTGTTTCAGCGGGGCCAAAAGTAGTACAAGACAGACAGCAAACACAATAAATTTGAACAAAATTCCAAGAACCCAAGGCAAGGTATTTATTGAAAACCCAAAACATGTTGGGGGGGGGGGGAATCCAAGCTTTGGCAGCCCTGATTCTAACGGGTGTAAAATGTAACCTACAATTGCGGTTTTCGGACTTCAATTTCGGAAATAATTCTGGGGAAAGCCCCCTAAAACCCATCATTGAAGATAATCTAAATTGTATTTTTGCAATTTCACTATTCGAGGGAGTGTCTCTGAATCCACTCTGCATAGTATTTTTGGCCCTGAGGAGGAGAGGAGGGGGGTGGTTATTCAGGGCCGGATTTGGAAGTGTGGAGGCCCCGGGGCAACGAAGGAGTGGAGGTCCCTAATCATGGTTCGAAAAGATCATCATATTTTCGAAAATATCCAATACTTTGATATATATCCGAATATTTTGATGCACATGTATATATCCGATATTTTCGACCCTGAAAGTTAGGGTATTTTGTAAAAATTTTGTTGTGGGGACCCCTTTGTTGTGGAGGCCCCGGGGCAGTAGCCCCGCCTGCCCTCCCCAAAATCCGGCCCTGTGGTTATTTTTCATTTTAGTTCGGATCGACGAAATTGCTATACAGGAGCGGATTTATAGTCTATTCAACGGGGGGTGGCGATTGAAAAATAAAAGCCTTCCCCCAGACCCGTCATGTAGGGGGTCAGGGAGTTGAACCCACCCCCCGGGCTTTGAGAAATTAATGTTTTTTTTGTCAGTGAGAGTGGTTTTTGTTGTTTTCCGATAAAAATTGCAATGAACTACTACTGCAAGAATTCGAAATGACTGGCCTATCCCCCATCCTACCCAAACTTCGCCATCACGATGAGCCGCTGTGTCGATAAGTTGGTTCGTCGGTTTGTAGAAAATTTAATTTTCTGCGACGCCCAAAACAGTATTTCCACTACGGAATTTTCCGTGGAAAAACTTTCAATAAACTTGAAAAAAATATTTTTTTTTTTTTCTGAAACTTAAATTGAGCAAGCAGAAATCAATTAGTAAAAACATTAGGAAATCATCTAGAAATCACCAGAACATATAGCTTTATATACTCTTTCATAGCATGTTTTTAATGGATGAAATTATGTATCATATTTTACTGATTTCCTCACTAAAATAATAACTAAAAGTATTAGCTTTCATCGCGTTTCGAAATAAGAATCAAGGAGGTCATTTCAGAGTGCAATCCTATTCAGCATTATCCATTATCCTATTTTTTGTTACATTATGAACAGACGACTATGAGGCGCTATGGTGATGGAATTGGCTGTCGAGTTCACGCTAATATACCACATGAAATGGGGAACTAAACGGCACATCAGAAACTTTCCTACAAAAAATTATCTTGCAACGCTATTAAAAAGGAGAGACAAAAAAGAATGTGCCACTTTGAAGTGCCAAATCACCTTTTTGGGGCACAACCCCCAGGGTTGGGAACCACTGTTCTAAATTGTAGCAAAGTCTTATCATACCAGAATAGTGTGGCTCCGGAAGAAAAAGGTGGCGAGACACATATACTAATACAAAAATTATTAAAGTTCAAAAAAAAAAAAAAAAAAAGGGGGGGGGGAGGCTTAGGTTCAAATTAAAAAAGTGAGTAACGCTGTCCATCCTCGACTACTCTAACTGGCTAAAATTAATTTAAAGCAAATTTGTGAAATTTACTTGATTGAAAATAGTAGCGATTGCTAGTAATTTCTTCACTTCCATATAATTGGTTTCAGAAGATGAAGTTTCATGGAGGGGCGGGCTGCCCCCACCGCCCACCTAGTATAAATCCGCCACTGATGCTTCTAGAGCCGGTGCCTAATGCATTTTAGTTTAGATCATTTGTTTCAAATTACCATTTTTTTTTATTCAGTTAGGAAAACGAACTATTTAGTTTGTATTTGCTTCGAAAGATATTTGATGGCTTCAGGCTCGCCGCTAAGTATCGGAGCACCCGCGTGCAACACAGAATGTGTCGCCCCCTTCCGCATAAGCGGCTGGTGCACCAGAAAAAAGTAAATCCGCCAACCGCCACTGCTGCTATAGACGGTGCTGTATTGAATTTTAGATCATTTGTTTCAAATTACCATTTTCTTTATTCAGTTAGGTTCTTTTTAATTTGTATTTGCTTTGAAAGATATTGTGGCTTCCTCCCTTCCCCGTCTCGTTCGCCCCTGGTCGACAGTTCTATATTTTTATCAGCATCAGTTCAGTCTGAGCTAACTAAAATTTGTAAGTATTTAAGTATTCTCTCCTCACTTCAAGATATTTTTCATTTTGTACTTCCTTTATTGTGCTGCCCATACCAAAACAATTTTAAGAGCTCTCTTTTGGGCCTTTGATTGTAAATAAACAGACTTTTCAAAATCGCCCGTTTTGTTAATCTAATTTTAAAGATATTTCAGCGTGACTGAAGAATCCGATTACAAAAGCTGGCAGCTCATTTGAAATTATATGAGCAACAGGAGAAGAAAAAAAAGTTAGATCGATTTTTTTTTTAAATTGAGGATTTTTTTTTTTTTTTTGATTTCCCACACAGTTATTGCACAGTATAAAGAAGGAATATCGAAATCTGATGTCGAAATTCTTTTTCTTTGCTGTTTGATTGACTTGATATTGATTTCTCACTCTGGGGAGAAATATTTTTTTTTGTTCTTCAACTATATATCATCTTTTTATTATTAACACGCTTTTATTAGCTTCACCTGTATGTATGTATGTATGTATGTATGTATGTATCTTGTAATGGAATCTTGCAGCTCAAATTTCGCCCACTTCCTGCGATCGGATTCCTTTGAAAATTTGGCACGCGATCTCAGACCCGATGACAATGCAATATTCTATAATCAAATTAATTAATTATCCCTTTTAATTGTTGGTTTCCTCCAATTTTAATCAATATTTTGGCATAAAATCCAACAATGTGAAAAAGGAAAAATTAAAAAAAATACATCAAAAAATGCTCGCAAAAATTATTTAAAAATATCTACAAAAACCTTTAATTTTTCTGCATCAGACAAAATTTTGTTCCAATGTTCCGAGGTAATTAGAACATGAAGTATAATTGTTTTTTAACTAATTTCATGCCAAAATTTAGGTGAGCCTTCAATTGGAAATTCATTGCTGATCAGATTGTTGAACAAAACTTTTATTCAAATGCATCTCAAATTTTCAAAGTAATATAAATATGAATTTCTGCAAACATACATCGATGACTCACAGTAGCTTCCCATCGGGGTGCCCTTGTCTTAACTTTATGATATTACTTCGCACTCGTTTTATAAATAATTTCGTCACTTGATAATTCTCCAACATAAGACTAAAAAGCAGAAAAATAAAAATAATAGTTTAAAAAACTAAAAAAACAACGCTTTCGTAGCAAAATGAACTAAAAAGTGAAAAATAATCTTTGGATGATAGTAGTTGACCAATCACTTAATTTTAATGTAATATAAAAAAAGCGTGGGGGGCAGTGGCGTAGCTAGACCCGACTTTCGGGGGGGGGGGGGGTTACTTCTTATATATATATAATATATATATATACATATATATATATATATACATATATATATATATATATACATATATATATATATAATATATATATACATATAATATATATATATATATATATATATATATATATATATACATATATATATATATATATATATATATATATATATATATATATATATATATATATATATATATATATATATATATATATATATATATATATATATATATATATATATATATATATATATATATATATATATATATATATATATATATTTCTTTCTCTTCTCTCTTCTTTTTCTCTTTTTTTTTGAGACTAACTTTTCGGGGGGGGAGGGTTTGTCCCCAAAACCCCCCTTAGCTACGCCCCTGCGTGGGGGGCTTCTTAATATCAGTTGTCTTGAATTTCTTCCATTTGTTGTCCAAGCAAAAATGTAAATAGACAGCACCCCACGCTTTTTTGTATTACATTAAAATTAAGTAAATTAAGTGATTGGTCAACTACTATCCTCCAAAGATTATTTTTCACTTTTTAGTTCATTTTGCTACGAAAGCGTGTTTTTTTAGTTTTTTAAACTATTATTTTTAAAGTTAAAATCTATGGTCTTCGTAAAATTCAAACGAGGAATTAGTCTAGTGCTGCCATCTCTGAGGCATATTGTAAAAGTTTAATAAAGGTGGTTATAGTTTGAAATGTGTAAGTAACTTTTAAGGATTTTCAAAAACTAATTCTGTTGCATTTGTTTTTGTCGTGATTCAGGGGAGTAAATTTCGCGATGTGTAGTTTCTTGACGGGCTTTTTTAGTTTTGCGAGAACAGACGACGTTTCCGAGCTCTCGTCATCATGAGATACACAGGCTGTGGTTGACTAAAGTTAGCGCATTTTTGCTAAAGGTCAAGCACAGTGGCGGATTGGTTGAAAAAATCGGCCCTGGCATTAGGAGATTTAGCGGCCCCATAGCTCTTATAGATATTAAATTTTACTTAACGATTGGGATATCACTTAAATATGAGGACTTAACTTTCTGGCTTCTGGGAGTCATTCAAGTACTAGCAGTATAAACGTAATGGAAAGATTAACATTGAATCTGAAATAGGGGGTCCGGGGCCTCTCCCCCGGAAAATTTTCGTAATTTTAAACTTAAAAACTCAATTTTAGACAATATTTGGTGATGTTAGTTCAGGGTTTCTCTTGCTGCAATTTTTCGGAAGTGGAAATCCAAAAACAGTATTTTAAAATATCTTCGAGTATATGGTATGAAGAACGGTTCCGGGGGCTCTTTTCAGAATTTTTTTAAAAAGTATTAGTTCTGAAAACGCAGTTTTAGAAGATCTTTGGTGATTTTGAGGGGTCACAGTACCTCAAAAATGATGAAACGATCAAAAAAAATTTTTTTATTGCTTATTTCAAAACTAAAAACTATTCCGATCACAGGGGAAAAGTTTCATTGCTTTAGTTCAAATATTTCAAAAGTTATGAGTGGTTTTAGGCCATGCTCGCTATGTGTTCTTATGCAAAAGAAAAACTTTAAATTGCTTTTTCTCGATGATGGTTTTTTTTTTGTGTTTTCATGTCATTATATCCCTAAGGATTTTTTTCTATTAAAGATACAGCTTTAAAGAATACTTTTTGCAATTGAGATAACATATTTGATAAAACTGTGCATTGGATAAGTATTTTATAAATTACTCAAAATTTTAGAGCATGTTAAATCTATAAAAATCAAATTTTTTTAAAAAAAAATTTGATTTTTTGCATAATTAATCACAGAAAATTTTCTAATAAATTCATAACCAAATGAATGCACAGATTTTTAGAGAGATGATTATAGTGATCGTTTAGCAAAAAAACTTTTTTTTTTAATTAGTGCAAAAGTAAAAAAACCTTAGGAATTTTTAAAAATTGAAATTTTCCTCATTTTTTTGGATTTTTAAAAAAAGTAGGCAATATTTTTAAATTTTGAAAATAAATTATTGATTACGAAATAAGTATGCATGTTATGGTTTCAAAGGAATATTAAACTTACTTAAATTTAAAAAAAAAAAAATGTTTGAAAAGTACTGTGACCCCTTAAGTCGAGATAGATTCCGAGGCCATTCACCAGAAAATTTTCAAATTGAAGTCTTAAAAGCCTTTTTTGGTAAAGACTAAGGCACCGGCAGTTACTCGAAAGTTAAGTTCCAAAAACGAAATTTTTGCTGACCTTCAGTGATGTTAGGAAAAGGAGTTTTCAGAAGGTTCACCCCGGAAAATTTTCGAAATTGAAGCACTAAAAACGAGATTTAAAACGTTCTTTATTGATGATGTCGAGAGAGAGGAGGGGACGGAGCAATTTCCCAAAAATTTTTTGATACTGTTAATTTGAAAACACAGTTTTAGACCATCTTTGTGAATGTTAAAAAAAAGGGAGAGGTTCGAGTACTTTCCTCCAGCGAATTTCGAAACTGGAATTCCATGTTATGGCGGGAGTGGATTCGGCTGTTCTCTTATGAAGTTATTCAAAATTGAAGCCCAAAAATTTAAATTTTACACGATCTTTGATAATAGTAGGAAGTGTGTGTGTGGGGGGGGGGGGAGATTCTGGGGATCACGGAATTCTTCCGAAATTGGTTTTTATCAACTTATTCTCTTTTTAAACTGAGGGGCCCGAAACCGTGAGTTTGTACAGCGTACAGAATACTTTATGTTTCGTCAAAAAATGTTGAAACTCACATTTCGGCGGCCTTTGGCCTTTGATTTGACAATCTTAATAATCTAGAGTCTTTCATGCTCCTCAGTGGTATTTTAAGATTGCATTTTTTAAAATAATTTTACGGAAAAAAAAATATTTTTTCACTTTTATTCCAATTGTTATAAACAGGGTCGCCCGAGCAGGGCCCCTATTTTCCAACTAAGCTGACATGATCTCACGTCGGCTGTTGTTGTAAGTTGCATTTTATAGCTATTGTGAAATGCCATTTTTAAATAAAAGCGTCAAAGAGACCAAAAGTATTTTAACTTTTTACGACCGCTAAGGTTTCCCTGTTTTTTTTTTAATAATTTATTCATTTGTTTTTTATTATACCACTAATAACATATTGGCAGCCCAAAGGCCCGACTAACTAAAAGTGAGGCCCTAGGCTCAAATTAATTTGGAGCCCCCCTGTGTATTTGATTTACATTCTTAAAGCATGGCACTTTTGGAGGCCTCTTTGTCTAATCACTCAACTATGTATAAATCACTTATGTACATTTATGAATCCCCTTTGGGCCCGCTCATAATCGTGACCAAAAAAATTCGTTACTGGCAGAATGATTAAAAATTCCCCTTTAAAGAAGTTTTTTTCCAATTAATAAGTCTTTTTTTTTTAAGTACATGTATTTTTCATATCGTTGAAATGCTATGCACAATTCTTTGAAACATTTGGAGCCCCTTAGGAACATGGGTCCCCAGCCCTAGACCTAGTCAGCATGCGTGGCAATCAGGCCCGGGGCAGCCCCATTTCAGAAACTCCCCCTCCCCCCCTCTTTCTGAGGGCCCTGCCTCCCTCCACCTGCAATCTTTAGACCATGCGTAAAGAGGAGCTGAGGCTGCGTTTTGCGAATTTACGTTATTCTAAACACATGCGCGCAAAATTTACATTTTGCTGTTAGTAGACAGGCCCGAAAGACTTGGCTGTTAGTTGATCGGCCCGAAGCATGACCGGCCCACCGGGCAAATGCCCGGCTGCCCGCCGGCTGTATCCGCCACTGGTCAAGCATATGTATTTTAAAGCCGAGTTAGGTCCCAAGAGGCACTAATAATCAGTAGTTTAGACCACCGTAAGTTACTTAATATAATCCTCACGACATTTTTGTGCAGTTGCTTATTGCAGCTTTCAGATGAAGTTAGTGCAATTAACAAAAAAATCACACCCCGATATTACGAATAACCCCGATTATCGTATAAAAGTAGTTTCAGTCCTGATGAATTCGTTAAATCGGGATCCGACTGTATTATTTTCTTTCTTTTCTTTTTTGCCTTGAAAAGGTTCATAATGGTCTTTTTTTTCATGTAAAGACGCCTATGACTTGTCATGACAGCCATAGGCAAGTCAATGGCGTAGCAACATCAAAACTGGGTGTAAACAACTGAATTTTGTCAGACCCCCTAGCCAGAGCTAACTAGTATGTTGTGGCCATCACGAAACTTTCTTCTCTATTTTTCCTTTTTCTGATCCCTCCCCATGCTTGACGAGGAAGCAATATTCCTAACAAAAACAAAATTACACATGCAAAAACTTGACGACCATTCCAATGTCTGAATTATTGCAAAAGCAAAGCAAAAAGCGAAAAATGAAAGTTACTTTAAAAGCTTACTTGAATTAATTACAAATATTTTATTTATTAACAAACATAAGATGGCAACAGTTAAAAATTTTAAATCATTGAGATAATATTTCCGATCATTTCCATACAATTAAAATCACGAGAAATACGCAGACGACAATCTATTACGATTTATCTTTCTTATTGTTGCATTAATAAAACTATTTTTATTCGATAAAAAACTAGTATGTTGTGGCCATTACGAAACTTTCTTCTATATTTTTCTTTTTTTTTTCTGATCCCTCCCCATGCTTGATGAGGAAGCAATATTCCAAACAAAAACAAAATTTCACATGAAAAAACTTGACGACCATTCCAATGTCTGAATTATTGCAAAAGCAAAGCAAAAAGCGAAAAATGAAAAGTTATTTTAAAAGCCTTGCTTAAATTAATTACAAATATTTTATTTATTAACAAACATAAGATGGCAACAGTTAAAAATTTTAAATCATTGAGATAATATTTCCGATAATTTCCATACAATTAAAATCACGAGAAATACGCAGACGACAATCTATTACGATTTATCTTTCTTATTGTTGCATTAATAAAGCTATTTTTATTCGCAAAAAAAAAATAAATAAATCAACACCTCTTGGAGCGATTGGCATCCAAATTGAACCAAAGCCTGTTTACATATGGATTCACATATATTCCAAATTTCAACCAGAACGCAGCATTACTTCTTGAGATAGGGCACTCACAATGGAAAAAAAGAACGGGTGATTGCGCTACCCCCTTTTTAGCTGTTGACACCAAAATAAAATCAGCTCTTATACCCACTAAGGGCTACTTGCCGATAAATTTTTCTTTCATTCCGTTCATTATTTCTTGAGATACAGCAGTCACAATTGACGACAAAAATCGTTCTATAGCTCAACCCCCGTTTGAGTTATTGACACCAAAAATTGAATCAGCACCTGTTCCTGTTAATGGCAACATATGGACCAAATTTTGTTTGATTCCGCCAGTTACTTCCTGAGGAATAGCAAGCACGCGTAACTCAAAAAACGTCCCATTGCTCCACCCCCCTTGGAGGGATTCGCGCCAAAAACCAATGGGCACAAGTTCACATAGCGGCACATATGTGTACCGAATTTCGTTCGATTTCATGCGGTAGTTTTTGCTGTAGAGCGGCCACAAAAAACTGGTCACACACAGACGTGACACACACACATACACACACACATACACACACACACACACATACACACACACAGACAGACAGACATTTTCCAAAAATAGTCGAAATGGACTCAGCACACCTCAAAACGTTCGAATCCGTCAAAATTCGAAATTCGAAAATTTGCACGAATCCAATACTTTCTTCTATATATTAGATATAGAAGAAAGTAAAAATTACAGTTGAAAGAAATGAATGCCGATATCGTATTTATCGATTCGGGGAAATCCGTAAAAAACCAATCAGTCTTCGACATCATATTTCAGTATTTTCATTCATTTATTTATTTTGCTTGCCCCCGTACTTGCCCCCTGAGATAGCTTAAGCTATCGAAAGTGTTTAAATTGACATTTTCGGAACGTAAAATACAATACTTTTCCGCTTTGGCCACTTCCCAGGCAGAATCCAAGGTTTCGGAAGGAAGAAAGAAGAAGAAGAAAAAACGTTTTTAATTGATATCTAATAAATCTATACTAATATTATGAAGAGAGCGAGCGGATTTTGTGTGTTTATATGTTCGAGGTCATCTCCGGAACCACTGCACCTATTTGAAAAATTCCTTCAATATATGAAAGGTGCTTTCTTACTGAGTAGCATAGGCTAGAATTCGAAAAAATTCGATAAATAGTTCTTTTTTTATCCAATTTAGGCCCAAATTTCGGATAAATTCCCGAATATGGGAGTGAAAAAACTACTTGCACATATTAATATTATGTATCGTTGAAAAGGGTAGAATTTTTCGCTTTCAAAAGTAATGTTTCAATGCTCTAACTTAATTATGGCAGCAGTAATTTGCGTTTTTAGCTCGAACTTTTTTAGGCTTAGCTGAAATTTAGGCACTACTGTCTTCATTAAATCTATCAATAAAAAGCGAAGGAATAGCCCTACAGTTTTCTTTTTGATACCATTGGAAACAGCGACATTTTTTACTCCAGATCTCTCTCGACCTACGGTCGCAAAAATTAGCTTCTATCTTCAAAGGAAAAAAAAATTACAAGCGTTTTTAAATCAATTTCGAAATATGTCATTTTGGTTCAAGTTGTCAACCATTTTATTTTCGCGTTTCCACGGTTACGCTTTTTGAATCCATTGTTTATTTCCTTATTTTGAATTTAATTTTTCAAACTTATTTTATTTCATGTTTCCACGGTTACGCTTTTAAAATCCATCTTTCGCATTTTAATTTCTCAAAAGTATTTTAATATCTGTCGACATTGTTTGGAAGGGTAATTTTGCATGGTGTTTTTTTGTTTTCTTTTATTTAAGCCTGATTTTTGAATATATGTCACTTGACACAATTTTTATTCTCAAGGTATACCGGTCAAAGTCGGGCAACGCAGCTCTTAATATAAAAATTTGAAAGCTACTGTTAATGTGATTTTATACCTTTTTGTTTGTTTGGCGAAACATTTATTATTGCCAAAGAAAAAACATCCGCTTCACTCGCAAAAGGGCTGGGTTCCGGTAGCGTGGTCGCTTGGCACGTTAGGCGCTCAGCAGTTCAGTCTAGGATTATTGTTTTAAGGCAACCGTGCAATTCATTTTTTTGGCGATTTGTTTTGAAAGAAAGGAAACTTTTGATTTGTTTTTATCCGAGTGAAATGTACGACATTTTCTTTTCTTCTTTCTGACGACGATTTTTGAATGTTCCACGGGATGTGTTTTTTTTTCGTTAGACGGATCGATTATGATAGCGTGGTTGCTGTGCAAGTTTTGCGACAAACAATAGGGTTGCGGAATTATTTTTACATATGAACGATATTATTTGATGTCTTTTTTTTTTGTTTATTTGGCGAAATGCTTTTAATTGCAGTAAAAACCGCTTTACTCGCTAAATAGAGCTTTAAAGTAACTGTAAATCTAATTTAATAATTTGACGAAAAGTTTTAAATTCCAAAGAAACTTAAATAGTTTTTTTTTTGAAAATGTGTGTAAGCATTTTATACAAAGAAAAATGATCATTTCACATTAGAGGGGGAGAGAGCGTCAATATTTTTTATTCAACGGAGTTCCAATAAATTTTTAGCACGGACATCGCTGTGCGGGTACTGCTAGTAGCTAAATAAAGTCGTAAAATTGCAATTGTGCACCCCAGTCAAACACAAAGGCAGAAAAATTACGAATCTATCTATACCTTGTTCGGTGGTATATCTTTCTATAAAATAAAAATAATAAATGAAAAAAAATCCTTGACACATTGAAACACAAAATCCCTCTAATATTAGTTAGAAAAGATGGCATAAGAAAAACAAATTCATAAATTCGTGATTCTGGTTTCAAACTTCCGATTTGAGGAATTGCAAAAACAAATTCTTGCCGTGCCATCGCCGGATTATTTACAAAGCATCACAACAGACGAGAGTTTCCACCGAAGAAATGTTGCATGTTCTGTAAGTTTAAACATTTATACATGGGATACGCACGGAGTATAAGTACGAAATATTTATCCGGAGAGCACGCTAAAGATAAGTTACTACGGTTTGACTAAATTTACTTCTCAAGTCAAATCTTGCTTTTCCTCACGTTTTTGAGAATGTACTTGCATATCATATTGACAAGGGGAAGATGGGGTAAGATGACGAACTTGAACTTCAAATTTTTTTTCTTTTTTGGTTTAGGTTGTGAATTAAAGACTTGAAATTTAAAATCCTAAATTTAATTTTGCATTGGAGTCTCGACCCACTCGAGTTTCAAAACCCCTCACGTAAGGCGAAGTGGTGATGGTGAGAAGAACGTAGAGCATGTTCTTCTGCACTGCTGTTTGCATGCTGGCCCTAGCTCTGCCTTTAGGAAGGGTTTGGACTTTGGATAACCTTTCCATCCGCTGGCCTACTGGTCTCTCGGATCTTGTTAAAAGATCAGAAACTTTCGTCTTCTTATCTTATTTGTTAAAAATTTAAAATTTTAAACATTTTTGGTTTTAACTCCTGTTTTTGCTTACTTCTGTAAACGTCGTGGCATACTTTGTGGAACACGAGAAATTTTATTTTTTAAAATAAATAAATAAAAAAACGTAATGTGGGATACAACGTTTTGATAAACATGCACAATTATTTTAGGCCCGTGCAGTCGGTTGGGTGGCACGGTGGTAGGCGTTGGCCTTCTGCGATATCGTCCAGGGTTCTGCCAGCGGTTGCCAGTCGGTGGATTTTTTAAAAGAAAGAAAACGTCAGCGCTGATGTCGTATGATCATGCGGCATGTAAAAGATCCTTTGTGTATTAGTTTAGCTTTGAATACTCTCGGCAAAATTAAATTTCTAGTGTAGTTTCGTATCGAAGAGATCTCAGGCGCCACCATCTGGTGGGAAACTGGAGTGTCAAAATTATCTGTGTTATTGACATTCACGCCTTAATGATGGGAAATAAAAGACTGGATGCCATATCAGGGGATGGTACTAGATCTGCAAAAGGCTAAATAGACTAACTCTGTCTCATTACAGAGATAGAAAAAAAAAAAGGAAACCACAGAGCCACAGAGGCTCCTAATAATAATTATAACCAAAAAAAAAAAAAAAAAAAAAGAAAAAACTAAGATGGATGATTTTTGGAATATATTATATAGGCCTTATTTCATATCCTTACTCATTAAAAAAAGTTTTTGGAGAAAGTAGGCAAAAAATTAACAGCTTTGGTGAGATTTTTAAGAATTCAGAACAAATAACCTCGATTATCTTTCAATTCGCGTGCCCTCTCAACAGGGACGGATGCAGACTACCATTTGGGGGAAGGGGAGGGGTTCTTGCTGAGGAATGATCCCTTACCCCCACGAACTAACTTACGGTTTTGTTGATAAAAATTTCTCAAACTGCTCATGGGTCAATAAAAAGAACCAAATCAACCAGGAATAAGGCACTTAATAAAGCATAAACGTTAATAATTAATTTTATAAGCAACTAGCATTCCCGTACCCGGCATTGTTCGGGTAATGGAATTAGCAGGGGTTAACAGTGCTTGGTGCACCTAGTTTCGAAAATCCCCTATAATAATTACTTATTACTTATAACTTTTTCTAATTTGGGGAGGATCCCGGCGCCCCTGGACTCCTTACATATATGCCTTTGTCCTTAACCGATCTTTAACTGTTATTTACGATCCTTTTAAAATATTGATTATCTTTGCAAACACAGGCCATCCACATTTTATTGATATACCTATGTTTAAGCAAGAACTTCTTTGTATATAAATTTTTTTTTTTTTTTTTTTCTGGTGCTAAAATTATTAAGCTGCTTGATGAACTGACTTTGGAGCAAGCTACATAACATTGGCCGTGTGAAAAAAAGTCTTCTCTTAAATCGGTCCCTGCTACTTTTAATGTCTGTCCTTGTGACTTATTAATGGTTAACTTTAACAGGAGACTGCACTCTTCTAAATTCAAAAGGATAGTCCGCCTGTGATGATGCTCTTAAAAACTTCGTTTCTAAGTTTGAAAAAATGAAAGCAATAGACAGAAACATTATGATTTGACTTGAGAAAAGCCTCGAAGAACCACGTGAGAAACAAAAACAATATCAAATTTATAGTTCGCTATCGACCAAAAGTTGAGATGAAGTACTGAATAATGATTTGAATGGAGGAAAGCCTTCGAAAATAAGGGATTTGAATTCAATGACAGGTTTTAATTTCGCAGAAATTAAGAGGTTTTAATTAATTTCTCCGAACAAATTGAGATTTCGAAAAATCCTTTCTTAGTGGATATTTTCGTAATCATGCGGACATGCCTGCCAAATTTCAAGTCTGAAGCTTCAGCGGTTTCGGCTGTGCGTTGATAGTATATATATATATGTATATATATATATATATATGTTATCTCAGGACATGATTGATTTTTATATACTAAGATGAAAAGGAGCAATATGTATTTCAAATGTTTATTTTAATAAAAACAATTAATGAATTGAAAGGATTACTGAAATTGTTTGCATTTTATTCACCAAGTGCTTGAACACAATGTGCACAGATTTTTTTGTCGACAGTTTAGGGGAAATGGGGGGTCATGAATACCGTGACCCTCCTCTTGTATCCGCCACTCAAGACAAAAAATAGAGTTTACAACAAATAGCACCAAATGCATCTTTACTTTCAAAAATTGACTCGAAGGCATCCTACTAAAATCAAAAATATTTTATGACCTAATTAGCAGTACCCGCACGGCGATGCCCTTGCGAATTTAAAGAAAGTCTGTTGAATAATAAAAAAAAAAAAATCCACCCCGCTCACCCCTCCTCTCGATGGGAAATGATCTTTTTTCAAAAACACCTTATAAAGTCTCTTTGGAATTTAAAACTATTTTGCAAAAACATTTGAAAAAATTTACAGTAGCTTTAAAACTCAAAATAATCGTCCAATTGTATGGTGTTTCATCGCTTAATGCGCCAAGAAACCACGCTGCCGTAACCCTTCCCTTAAGCGAATGAAGTGGTTTTTTCAATGGCAATTTGAAACGTATCAACAAATAACCAAATAATAGCTAGATTTTTTTAAAAAATACTAAGCACTTTTCATAATGTACTTAAAAGGACAAAATAACGTTTCTGGATCAGAAAGGACAATTTAAGAATTCCTGTAGTTTTCGAAAATTCCAAGAAAATGACATTACAAACGAAGAAAAGTGCGGCTCGAGTCATGAAGAGAATTTCTTATCATTATCTAGCTATGAATCATAACTTTGAGTGTTGAAACATGCATATTTTTCTTGTAGGGAAAGTTTGGTTTGAAATGACTACGACCGCACTTTTCTTCGTTTGTAGTGTCAATTTCTGGGAATTTTCGAAAACTACAGGAATTCTTAAATTGTCCTTTCTGACCCAGAAAGGTTTTTTTGAGTGCATTACGAAAAGGGCTTAGTATTAAAAAAAAAAAAAAAATTATTTTATTCTTTTTAGTGTAAATATATTTCAGAAATAGAATAGTTTTACCATCACGAAATTTCACAATATTTTTTCCTATGAAACCTATGTACGTGTCTAAAACTTTAAACAGTTGAAACTAAAATTTAATCCTTGTTCCTCCCTAGGATTTATGCTTGCTTATTTCATACTTGCTTCAGAGACGCTTTGATTCAAAATTTTCATTATGATTACTATTAACATTGCTGTTGCAAGGCAACAAAATTTGTAACAATAGGTTTTATAGTTAAACATTCAATAGGGAAATTACATAAAATTTGCTGCTTTCCATCCTAACTGAAATAATAATTTTATTTTAGAGTTTGTTTTTTTCAGCGCTAAAGTGAAATCACGAAGTCCTTAAGTGGTCTAATTGCAGAGATATAAGCAAAACCAGGTCTCAGATTTCGCCATGACAATCAGGCTAAGTATAATAAAAGTGCTTAAAAAGACATCAAACAGTATCTTTCAAATGTAAAATTCTTCCACAACTCTATTGTTTGTCGCCAAACTCGTCAAGCCGTACCCCAGCGCTTAGCGGCGAGGCGAACTCCGATTAGTTAGCTACCCCATCTGCCTAACGAAAAAAAAAAAAAAAAAAAAAATCCCGTGAGACATTCAACTAGTATGTTGTTGCCATCACGAAACTTTCTTCTATATTTTTCTTTTTTTTTTATGATCCCTCCCCATGCTTGACGAAGACGCAATATTCACAACAAAAACAAAATTACACATGCAAAAACTTGACGACCATCCCAATGTCTGAATTATTCGCAACTCCAACGAACTATAGGGGGCACTGAAGTCACTGTCTAATGGCGGAATTGAAAACTACAACAAACGCACATGGTAACGAAGAAAATGCTAAAAGTGTTGTGATTTTTGTTCGTACGTATGATTTATTCGCTTTATTCTTTTAAAATTAATTTTCAAAGTCTTGTGGATATTCTGGCCCACGTAGAAAGAAATGAGAATTCAAGAAGCATTACTAAACGTCAAAGATTCATGCAAACTACGTAGTTCGTAGTTCTAAGCAGCTATTTCCACGATGTTGAATTCGATATTTATCAATTCTTGATAAAACTAAATAATAATTGTGGCCTGACAAGAATAACAATTAATGCTAGAAAATTCAATGTGACATTACAAATTGTTATCGAAAGAAGATGATACTTTTTTGCCTTGCTTGGCTAGCGCTTATTTTTTTTTCCATTTGTAGTTGAGTTATTTCTCTCGAATTCCCGAATCGGTTCATTTAAAAATTTTCTGTTTCGATTTTTCTAATTTCTGAGTTACGATTTAATTGTGTCATGTTATGCAAATCATCAACTAAATTCTCACGGATATATGGTGGTAGTTTTCTTTTCAGTTGATTGACCATTATTTCCTTTCACTTATCGAATTCTGTAATCTTACTACCATTTTATTCCACTCATGATATAAATTATAAAATGGTTTAACTAAAAACGCGCAATCTCGCCAAGGCTACTTTGCTCGCACAATACTAAAAATAAATAACCCTAAACAAATTTGGCGAAACCTTTCAGCTGAGAATAAAAGTGAATTAAAGTAAATTCTTTCTCGGTTATTCATTATGTTCTACGATAATATATTCAAGAAAATATTTTGCATACTGTCCATTCCAACTAAATGCTGCTGTAAAATATGGTAAGTTTAATTAATTTAAGATTATAAAAACCCCCATATTCTTACAAATTCATACAAAACAATAAAAAATTTTACCTGGTATAACGTTATCCACTTTTGTTAATCCAGAGTTTTCTTGTTTACGCTTCCACCCATTTAATACTTTTGAGAAGCTAAGAAGCTTTCGAAATTATTTTGAGAAGCTCGAGAATACTACTAAGGGACGAATTAATTTCTGTTGTTGAAGGCGTTCTTAGACATGTTGAATGCGTTACTCAGAACAAACTGACCGCGTTTACGTCGTACAGACACAGCGTGATGCGCAACGTGGCAATGTTTTAGGTGCAGACGCAGTTTTATAAATCACCGCAAGGTAGCGTATTCGAGCGCTGGAGTTCCGAATTGCAAAAGCAAAGCAAAGAGCGAAAATTGAAAGTTATTTTAAAAGCCTTGCTTGAATTAATTACAAATATTTTCTTTGTTAACAAACATAAGATGGCAACAGTTGAAAATTTTAAATCATTATTTTCAAATTAGAAAAGAAATATATACATTGAAGATATTCGCTCCGGCTGGGACTCGAACCCAGGCCACTCGCTTGGAAGACCTGCGGTCTAGCCATTAGGCTATCGGAGTTCTGTCGAGCGGAGTCTTACTGCCTGACTGATACTGCCTGACTGACAGACTGACTCACTGACTGACTGATACTGACTGACTGACTCACTGACTGACCGAGACTGACTGACTAACTGCCTGACTGACTGAGACTGGACTGACTGACTGACTGACTGACTGACTGACTGACTGACTAACTGACTGACTGAGACTGACTGACTGACTGCTTGACTCTCTGACTGGCTATTTCACTGACTGACTGAATGACTAAATGACTGACTGACACTGACTGACTGCTTGACTACCTGACTGACTGCTTGACTGACTAACTGACTGGACAGGACTGACCGACTGACTGACTGACAGACTGACTGAATAAGGATGACTGACAGACTGACTGAATAAGGCTGACTGACTGACTGACTGACAGACTGACTGAATAAGGCTGACCGACTGACTGACTGCCTGACTGACTGAATGACTGACTGACTGACTGACCGAGACTGACTGACTGACTGACTGAGACTGGACTGGACTGACTGACTGACTGACTGACTGAGACTGACTGACTGCTTTAGTGACTAACTGACTGCACAGGACTGACCGACTGACTGACTGACTGACTGCCTGACTGACTGACTGACTGAATGACTGACTGACTGAGACTAAATGACTGACTGCTTGACTGACTGGCTGAAGGACTAACTGACTGACTGAGTGACTGACTGACTGGACTGACTGACTGAGACTGAATGACTAAATGACTGACTGACACTGACTGACTGACTGCTTGACTACCTGACTGACTGCTTGACTGACTAACTGACTGGACAGGACTGACCGACTGACTGACTGACAGACTGACTGAATAAGGATGACTGACAGACTGACTGAATAAGGCTGACTGACTGACTGACTGACAGACTGACTGAATAAGGCTGACCGACTGACTGACTGCCTGACTGACTGACTGACTGAATGACTGACTGACTGACTGACCGAGACTGACTGACTAACTGACTGAGACTGGACTGGACTGACTGACTGACTGACTGACTGAGACTGACTGACTGCTTTAGTGACTAACTGACTGCACAGGACTGACCGACTGACTGACTGACTGACTGCCTGACTGACTGACTGACTGAATGACTGACTGACTGAGACTAAATGACTGAATGCTTGACTGACTGGCTGAAGGACTAACTGACTGACTGAGTGACTGACTGACTGGACTGACTGACTGAGACTGAATGACTGAGTGCTTGACTGATTGACTGTCAGACTGACTGACTGACTTCGCAAAAGGGAAAAATAAAAAAAAAGAATTATAAAATTAGAAAAAAAATTTTTGCATTTATTTCCTTTCCGGCTGGGATTTGAACCCAGGGCGACACTCATGGAAGCCCAACGCTCTCGCCAATATACTATCGGATCTCTGCTGATCGGTGTCTTAAATATAATAAAAACAAAAAATGCACCTTAGTAATTATTGATCTAAAATCTTTGAAATCTAAAGGTCGAATGATTAAACTGACTCAGAATTTTCTTCCGTACATAAATAATCCATATTTGCAAAAGAAAGAAATTGAAAAAAAAAAGAATCTTCAAATTAGAAGAGAAATATATACATGGAAGATTTTCGTTCCGGCCGGGACTCGAACCCAGTACCACGCGCTTGGAACCCAACGGTCTAGCCATTAGGCTATCGGAGCTCTGTCGATGGAAGTCTTAAATATAATAAAAACAAAAAATGCACCTTGGTAATTATTGATTCAAACACTTTGAAATTTACAGGTCGAATAATTAAACTGACTCAGAATTTTTCTCCCTACATAAATAATCAATATTCGCAAAAGAGAAAAATTAAAAAAAAAGAAGAAGAAATTTCAAATTAGAAACTAAAAGTATACATTGAAGATTTTCGTTCAGGCTGGGACTCGAACCCAGGGCCACTCGCTTGGAAGCCTAACACTCTAGCCATTAGTCTATGGGAGC
Organism: Uloborus diversus; assembly: GCF_026930045.1. Classification (NCBI taxonomy): domain Eukaryota; kingdom Metazoa; phylum Arthropoda; class Arachnida; order Araneae; family Uloboridae; genus Uloborus; species Uloborus diversus. Next base: position 96,410,196 of record NC_072732.1, on the reverse strand, counting down.
TCTGTCGGTGGGATTTTTAAATATAATAAAAACAAAAAATGCACCTTGGTAATTGTTTATTTAAACACTTTGAAATCTTCGTGTCGAAAAATTAAACTGACTCAGAATTTTCTTCCCTACATAAATAATCAATAATTGCAAAGGAAAGAAATTGAAAAAAAAAAGAATTTTCAAATTAGAAAAGAAATATATACATTGAAGATATTCGCTCCGGCTGGGACTCGAACCCAGGCCACTCGCTTGGAAGACCAGCGGTCTAGCCATTAGGCTATCGGAGTTCTGTCGAGCGGAGTCTTACTGCCTGACTGATACTGCCTGACTGACAGACTGACTCACTGACTGACTGATACTGACTGACTGACTCACTGACTGACCGAGACTGACTGACTAACTGCCTGACTGACTGAGACTGGACTGACTGACTGACTGACTGACTGACTGACTAACTGACTGACTGAGACTGACTGACTGACTGCTTGACTCTCTGACTGGCTATTTCACTGACTGACTGAATGACTAAATGACTGACTGACACTGACTGACTGCTTGACTACCTGACTGACTGCTTGACTGACTAACTGACTGGACAGGACTGACCGACTGACTGACTGACAGACTGACTGAATAAGGATGACTGACAGACTGACTGAATAAGGCTGACTGACTGACTGACTGACAGACTGACTGAATAAGGCTGACCGACTGACTGACTGCCTGACTAACTGACTGACTGAATGACTGACTGACTGACTGACCGAGACTGACTGACTGACTGACTGAGACTGGACTGGACTGACTGACTGACTGACTGACTGAGACTGACTGACTGCTTTAGTGACTAACTGACTGCACAGGACTGACCGACTGACTGACTGAATGACTGACTGACTGAGACTGAATGACTGAGTGCTTGACTGATTGACTGTCAGACTGACTGACTGACTTCGCAAAAGGGAAAAATAAAAAAAAAAGAATTATAAAATTAGAAAAAAATATTTGCATTTAAGATTTCCTTTCCGGCCGGGACTCGAACCCAGTACCACGCGCTAGCAACCCAACGGTCTAGCCATTAGGCTATCGGAGCTCTGTCGATGGAAGTCTTAAATATAATAAAAACAAAAAATGCACCTTGGTAATTATTGATTCAAACACTTTGAAATTTACAGGTCGAATAATTAAACTGACTCAGAATTTTTCTCCCTACATAAATAATCAATATTCGCAAAAGAGAAAAATTAAAAAAAAAAGAAGAAGAAATTTCAAATTAGAAACTAAAAGTATACATTGAAGATTTTCGTTCAGGCTGGGACTCGAACCCAGGGCCACTCGCTTGGAAGCCTAACACTCTAGCCATTAGTCTATGGGAGCTCTGTCGGTGGGAGTTTTAAATATAATAAAAACAAAAAATGCACCTTGGTAATTGTTTATTTAAACACTTTGAAATCTTCGTGTCGAAAAATTAAACTGACTCAGAATTTTCTTCCCTACATAAATAATCAATAATTGCAAAGGAAAGAAATTGAAAAAAAAAAGAATTTTCAAATTAGAAAAGAAATATATACATTGAAGATATTCGCTCCGGCTGGGACTCGAACCCAGGCCACTCGCTTGGAAGACCTGCGGTCTAGCCATTAGGCTATCGGAGTTCTGTCGAGCGGAGTCTTACTGCCTGACTGATACTGCCTGACTGACAGACTGACTCACTGACTGACTGATACTGACTGACTGACTCACTGACTGACCGAGACTGACTGACTAACTGCCTGACTGACTGAGACTGGACTGACTGACTGACTGACTGACTGACTGACTGACTGACTAACTGACTGACTGAGACTGACTGACTGACTGCTTGACTCTCTGACTGGCTATTTCACTGACTGACTGAATGACTAAATGACTGACTGACACTGACTGACTGCTTGACTACCTGACTGACTGCTTGACTGACTAACTGACTGGACAGGACTGACCGACTGACTGACTGACAGACTGACTGAATAAGGATGACTGACAGACTGACTGAATAAGGCTGACTGACTGACTGACTGACAGACTGACTGAATAAGGCTGACCGACTGACTGACTGCCTGACTGACTGAATGACTGACTGACTGACTGACCGAGACTGACTGACTGACTGACTGAGACTGGACTGGACTGACTGACTGACTGACTGACTGAGACTGACTGACTGCTTTAGTGACTAACTGACTGCACAGGACTGACCGACTGACTGACTGACTGACTGCCTGACTGACTGACTGACTGAATGACTGACTGACTGAGACTAAATGACTGACTGCTTGACTGACTGGCTGAAGGACTAACTGACTGACTGAGTGACTGACTGACTGGACTGACTGACTGAGACTGAATGACTAAATGACTGACTGACACTGACTGACTGACTGCTTGACTACCTGACTGACTGCTTGACTGACTAACTGACTGGACAGGACTGACCGACTGACTGACTGACAGACTGACTGAATAAGGATGACTGACAGACTGACTGAATAAGGCTGACTGACTGACTGACTGACAGACTGACTGAATAAGGCTGACCGACTGACTGACTGCCTGACTGACTGACTGACTGAATGACTGACTGACTGACTGACCGAGACTGACTGACTGACTGACTGAGACTGGACTGGACTGACTGACTGACTGACTGACTGAGACTGACTGACTGCTTTAGTGACTAACTGACTGCACAGGACTGACCGACTGACTGACTGACTGACTGCCTGACTGACTGACTGACTGAATGACTGACTGACTGAGACTAAATGACTGACTGCTTGACTGACTGGCTGAAGGACTAACTGACTGACTGAGTGACTGACTGACTGGACTGACTGACTGAGACTGAATGACTGAGTGCTTGACTGATTGACTGTCAGACTGACTGACTGACTTCGCAAAAGGGAAAAATAAAAAAAAAAGAATTATAAAATTAGAAAAAAATATTTGCATTTAAGATTTCCTTTCCGGCCGGGACTCGAACCCAGTACCACGCGCTAGGAACCCAACGGTCTAGCCATTAGGCTATCGGAGCTCTGTCGATGGAAGTCTTAAATATAATAAAAACAAAAAATGCACCTTGGTAATTATTGATTCAAACACTTTGAAATTTACAGGTCGAATAATTAAACTGACTCAGAATTTTTCTCCCTACATAAATAATCAATATTCGCAAAAGAGAAAAATTAAAAAAAAAAGAAGAAGAAATTTCAAATTAGAAACTAAAAGTATACATAGAAGATTTTCGTTCAGGCTGGGACTCGAACCCAGGGCCACTCGCTTGGAAGCCTAACACTCTAGCCATTAGTCTATGGGAGCTCTGTCGGTGGGAGTTTTAAATATAATAAAAACAAAAAATGCACCTTGGTAATTGTTTATTTAAACACTTTGAAATCTTCGTGTCGAAAAATTAAACTGACTCAGAATTTTCTTCCCTACATAAATAATCAATAATTGCAAAGGAAAGAAATTGAAAAAAAAAAGAATTTTCAAATTAGGAAAGAAATATATACATTGAAGATATTCGCTCCGGCTGGGACTCGAACCCAGGCCACTCGCTTGGAAGACCAGCGGTCTAGCCATTAGGCTATCGGAGTTCTGTCGAGCGGAGTCTTACTGCCTGACTGATACTGCCTGACTGACAGACTGACTCACTGACTGGCTGATACTGACTGACTGACTCACTGACTGACCGAGACTGACTGACTAACTGCCTGACTGACTGAGACTGGACTGACTGACTGACTGACTGACTGACTGACTAACTGACTGACTGAAACTGACTGACTGACTGCTTGACTCTCTGACTGGCTATTTCACTGACTGACTGAATGACTAAATGACTGACTGACACTGACTGACTGACTGCTTGACTACCTGACTGACTGCTTGACTGACTAACTGACTGGACAGGACTGACCGACTGACTGACTGACAGACTGACTGAATAAGGATGACTGACAGACTGACTGAATAAGGCTGACTGACTGACTGACTGACAGACTGACTGAATAAGGCTGACCGACTGACTGACTGCCTGACTGACTGACTGACTGAATGACTGACTGACTGACTGACCGAGACTGACTGACTGACTGACTGAGACTGGACTGGACTGACTGACTGACTGACTGACTGAGACTGACTGACTGCTTTAGTGACTAACTGACTGCACAGGACTGACCGACTGACTGACTGACTGACTGCCTGACTGACTGACTGACTGAATGACTGACTGACTGAGACTAAATGACTGACTGCTTGACTGACTGGCTGAAGGACTAACTGACTGACTGAGTGACTGACTGACTGGACTGACTGACTGAGACTGAATGACTGAGTGCTTGACTGATTGACTGTCAGACTGACTGACTGACTTCGCAAAAGGGAAAAATAAAAAAAAAAGAATTATAAAATTAGAAAAAAATATTTGCATTTAAGATTTCCTTTCCGGCCGGGACTCGAACCCAGTACCACGCGCTAGGAACCCAACGGTCAAGCCATTAGGCTATCGGAGCTCTGTCGTTGGAAGTCTTAAATATAATAAAAACAAAAAATGCACCTTGGTAATTATTGATTCAAACACTTTGAAATTTACAGGTCGAATAATTAAACTGACTCAGAATTTTTCTCCCTACATAAATAATCAATATTCGCAAAAGAGAAAAATTAAAAAAAAAGAAGAAGAAATTTCAAATTAGAAACTAAAAGTATACATTGAAGATTTTCGTTCAGGCTGGGACTCGAACCCAGGGCCATTCGCTTGGAAGCCTAACACTCTAGCCATCTATATATATAATTCTCTTACGTGCCGGCAAATGAAGGGGTGAATTTCTAAACCTCTGTTGGCAACACTTCGCCGATAAATCATGTAAACAAACTTCTACGTTGTTTTGAAATCTTGAATCACAGAATACTCAACGAACTTTTTTTTTTTTGAGATGAGTTTGAGTCGGGCTGTGGCCCATTTCAACCTTAATCAGCAAAGAAAAGCTCAAAGAAGGCAGGAAACCGTTCTTGAATCCAATTTAAGACGAGCCATTTCCAGAGTTGTATTCTCTGATTCGCTGCCGATAATTTTTAGCGGCTGGGGAATTTTCAGTCAGCAGTTCCTTCAACAGATCAGGTGCGTCACACAATGCCGGTAACCGCACCTTTCCGTCATGGCAACATTTAGTATATTTATTTGCAGTATTACGCTCTTTCTGCCAATAAAGAGCACCACAAAATTCGCATTCTTCACACATTGCTCCACAATCATGTTCATCGGCAATGTTGTTTTGAACGCGTAGGCGCTTTGAGCGTCGTCTATTCTCTGCTTCAGTACGACAGTTCAGTTCAAAATGAATAACCGAGAAAGAATTTAATTTATTCCTTTTATTCTCAGCTGAAAGGTTTCGCCAAATTTGTTTAGGGTTATAGTAGTTTTAGTATTGTGCAAGCAAAGTAGCCTTGGCGAGTTTTCGCGTTTTTAGTTAAACCATTTTTTGTTCGTGACGTGGCAAGGATTCAGAATAACAACAAGAAGGACAAACGTTTGAGAAAATATGTTTGGTGCTCTCTGAGCCTGTTTTTAGTCATGGCCAGCTCTATGTGGCATTATCAAGAACAAGATCTTTTGAAGCAGTGTCAGTTGTGGCTCCCAAACGGGACATTTTTAATTGTGTATATGAGGAAGTTTTCTCAGATTAGAATATATAAGAGTGTAAATATGTAAATATATAAGAGTGTAAATAATGTAAATACATCCCTCGGGGGAGCCTGTAACCCCTAGAGGGCGCGTCCCCAGGTGGCGGATAGGGGAATGCCTTCATTGGTTTTCCAATGGGTGGTAGAAGGGAAATAAAATACCTTCCGCGGACCAACAGGTAGAAGTGCAATCTCTCCAAAGCAATGACAGACACTTTTGTATCTATAATGGTAAAGTTGTGCACATTGCCAAGGCAGTCATCTTACATACAGCAAAGTTAAACTGTCGAAAATCTGGCTAAAGCAGACAAATTAACATTATGAACGTAATTTTCATATTGGTTAAATGGATGGTGACCTAAATGCAATTACCAACTTTAATTTTTACGGAAAATTTTAGCTAGGCTAATGTATTGGCATACAGCGAGAGAGCGAAGCGAGCATGGATCGCGAAGCGATCCACAGGGAACTGCGTAAGCAGTTCCGGGGGTTGGCGAGCGATAGCGAGCAGGGGGCGATAGCCCCCTAGTTAGTCTATGGGAGCTCTGTCGGTGGAAGTTTTAAATATAATAAAAACAAAAAATGCACCTTGGTAATTGTTTATTTAAACACTTTGAAATCTTCGTGTCGAAAAATTAAACTGACTCAGAATTTTCTTCCCTACATAAATAATCAATAATTGCAAAGGAAAGAAATTGAAAAAAAAAGAATTTTCAAATTAGAAAAGAAATATATACATTGAAGATATTCACTCCGGCTGGGACTCGAACCCAGGCCACTCGCTTGGAAGACCAGCGGTCTAGCCATTAGGCTATCGGAGTTCTGTCGAGCGGAGTCTTACTGCCTGACTGATACTGCCTGACTGACAGACTGACTCACTGACTGACTGATACTGACTGACTGACTCACTGACTGACCGAGACTGACTGACTAACTGCCTGACTGACTGAGACTGGACTGACTGACTGACTGACTGACTAACTGACTGACTGAGACTGACTGACTGACTGCTTGACTCTCTGACTGGCTATTTCACTGACTGACTGAATGACTAAATGACTGACTGACACTGACTGACTGACTGCTTGACTACCTGACTGACTGCTTGACTGACTAACTGACTGGACAGGACTGACCGACTGACTGACTGACAGACTGACTGAATGACTGACTGACTGACTGACCGAGACTGACTGACTGACTGACTGAGACTGGACTGGACTGACTGACTGACTGACTGACTGAGACTGACTGACTGCTTTAGTGACTAACTGACTGCACAGGACTGACTGACTGACTGACTGCCTGACTGACTGACTGACTGAATGACTGACTGACTGAGACTAAATGACTGAGACTGAATGACTGAGTGCTTGACTGATTGACTGTCAGACTGACTGACTGACTTCGCAAAAGGGAAAAATAAAAAAAAAGAATTATAAAATTAGAAAAAAATATTTGCATTTAAGATTTCCTTTCCGGCCGGGACTCGAACCCAGTACCACGCGCTAGGAACCCAACGGTCTAGCCATTAGGCTATCGGAGCTCTGTCGATGGTAGTCTTAAATATAATAAAAACAAAAAATGCACCTTGGTAATTATTGATTCAAACACTTTGAAATTTACAGGTCGAATAATTAAACTGACTCAGAATTTTTCTCCCTACATAAATAATCAATATTCGCAAAAGAGAAAAATTAAAAAAAAAAAGAAGAAGAAATTTCAAATTAGAAACTAAAAGTATACATTGAAGATTTTCGTTCAGGCTGGGACTCGAACCCAGGGCCACTCGCTTGGAAGCCTAACACTCTAGCCATTAGTCTATGGGAGCTCTGTCGGTGGGAGTTTGAAATATAATAAAAACAAAAAATGCACCTTGGTAATTGTTTATTTAAACACTTTGAAATCTTCGTGTCGAAAAATTAAACTGACTCAGAATTTTCTTCCCTACATAAATAATCAATAATTGCAAAGGAAAGAAATTGAAAAAAAAAAGAATTTTCAAATTAGAAAAGAAATATATACATTGAAGATATTCGCTCCGGCTGGGACTCGAACCCAGGCCACTCGCTTGGAAGACCAGCGGTCTAGCCATTAGGCTATCGGAGTTCTGTCGAGCGGAGTCTTACTGCCTGACTGATACTGCCTGACTGACAGACTGACTCACTGACTGACTGATACTGACTGACTGACTCACTGACTGACCGAGACTGACTGACTAACTGCCTGACTGACTGAGACTGGACTGACTGACTGACTGACTGACTAACTGACTGACTGAGACTGACTGACTGACTGCTTGACTCTCTGACTGGCTATTTCACTGACTGACTGAATGACTAAATGACTGACTGACACTGACTGACTGACTGCTTGACTACCTGACTGACTGCTTGACTGACTAACTGACTGGACAGGACTGACCGACTGACAGACTGACTGAATAAGGCTGACTGACTGACTGACTGACAGACTGACTGAATAAGGCTGACCGACTGACTGAATAAGGCTGACCGACTGACTGACTGCCTGACTGACTGACTGACTGAATGACTGACTGACTGACTGACCGAGACTGACTGACTGACTGACTGAGACTGGACTGGACTGACTGACTGACTGACTGACTGAGACTGACTGACTGCTTTAGTGACTAACTGACTGCACAGGACTGACCGACTGACTGACTAACTGACTGCCTGACTGACTGACTGACTGAATGACTGACTGACTGAGACTAAATGACTGACTGCTTGACTGACTGGCTGAAGGACTAACTGACTGACTGAGTGACTGACTGACTGGACTGACTGACTGAGACTGAATGACTGAGTGCTTGACTGATTGACTGTCAGACTGACTGACTGACTTCGCAAAAGGGAAAAATAAAAAAAAAAGAATTATAAAATTAGAAAAAAATATTTGCATTTAAGATTTCCTTTCCGGCTGGGATTTGAACCCAGGGCGACACTCATGGAAGCCCAACGCTCTCGCCAATATACTATCGGATCTCTGTTGATCGGTGTCTTAATTATAATAAAAACAAAAAATGCACCTTAGTAATTATTGATCTAAAATCTTTGAAATCTAAAGGTCGAATGATTAAACTGACTCAGAATTTTCTTCCGTACATAAATAATCCATATTTGCAAAAGAAAGAAATTGAAAAAAAAAAGAATCTTCAAATTAGAAGAGAAATATATACATGGAAGATTTTCGTTCCGGCCGGGACTCGAACCCTGTACCACGCGCTTGGAACCCAACGGTCTAGCCATTAGGCTATCGGAGCTCTGTCGATGGAAGTCTTAAATATAATAAAAACAAAAAATGCACCTTGGTAATTATTGATTCAAACACTTTGAAATTTACAGGTCGAATAATTAAACTGACTCAGAATTTTTCTCCCTACATAAATAATCAATATTCGCAAAAGAGAAAAATTAAAAAAAAAAAGAAGAAGAAATTTCAAATTAGAAACTAAAAGTATACATTGAAGATTTTCGTTCAGGCTGGGACTCGAACCCAGGGCCACTCGCTCGGAAGCCTAACACTCTAGCCATTAGTCAATGGGAGCTCTGTCGGTGCGAGTTTTAAATATAATAAAAACAAAAAATGCACCTTGGTAATTGTTTATTTAAACACTTTGAAATCTTCGTGTCGAAAAATTAAACTGACTCAGAATTTTCTTCCCTACATAAATAATCAATAATTGCAAAGGAAAGAAATTGAAAAAAAAAAAGAATTTTCAAATTAGAAAAGAAATATATACATTGAAGATATTCGCTCCGGCTGGGTCTCGAACCCAGGCCACTCGCTTGGAAGACCAGCGGTCTACCCATTAGGCTATCGGAGTTCTGTCGAGCGGAGTCTTACTGCCTGACTGATACTGCCTGACTGACAGACTGACTCACTGACTGACTGATACTGACTGACTGACTCACTGACTGACCGAGACTGACTGACTAACTGCCTGACTGACTGAGACTGGACTGACTGACTGACTGACTGACTGACTAACTGACTGACTGAGACTGACTGACTGACTGCTTGACTCTCTGACTGGCTATTTCACTGACTGACTGAATGACTAAATGACTGACTGACACTGACTGACTGCTTGACTACCTGACTGACTGCTTGACTGACTAACTGACTGGACAGGACTGACCGACTGACTGACTGACAGACTGACTGAATAAGGATGACTGACAGACTGACTGAATAAGGCTGACTGACTGACTGACAGACTGACTGAATAAGGCTGACCGACTGACTGACTGCCTGACTAACTGACTGACTGAATGACTGACTGACTGACTGACCGAGACTGACTGACTGACTGACTGAGACTGGACTGGACTGACTGACTGACTGACTGACTGAGACTGACTGACTGCTTTAGTGACTAACTGACTGCACAGGACTGACCGACTGACTGACTGAATGACTGACTGACTGAGACTGAATGACTGAGTGCTTGACTGATTGACTGTCAGACTGACTGACTGACTTCGCAAAAGGGAAAAATAAAAAAAAAAGAATTATAAAATTAGAAAAAAATATTTGCATTTAAGATTTCCTTTCCGGCCGGGACTCGAACCCAGTACCACGCGCTAGCAACCCAACGGTCTAGCCATTAGGCTATCGGAGCTCTGTCGATGGAAGTCTTAAATATAATAAAAACAAAAAATGCACCTTGGTAATTATTGATTCAAACACTTTGAAATTTACAGGTCGAATAATTAAACTGACTCAGAATTTTTCTCCCTACATAAATAATCAATATTCGCAAAAGAGAAAAATTAAAAAAAAAAGAAGAAGAAATTTCAAATTAGAAACTAAAAGTATACATTGAAGATTTTCGTTCAGGCTGGGACTCGAACCCAGGGCCACTCGCTTGGAAGCCTAACACTCTAGCCATTAGTCTATGGGAGCTCTGTCGGTGGGAGTTTTAAATATAATAAAAACAAAAAATGCACCTTGGTAATTGTTTATTTAAACACTTTGAAATCTTCGTGTCGAAAAATTAAACTGACTCAGAATTTTCTTCCCTACATAAATAATCAATAATTGCAAAGGAAAGAAATTGAAAAAAAAAAGAATTTTCAAATTAGAAAAGAAATATATACATTGAAGATATTCGCTCCGGCTGGGACTCGAACCCAGGCCACTCGCTTGGAAGACCTGCGGTCTAGCCATTAGGCTATCGGAGTTCTGTCGAGCGGAGTCTTACTGCCTGACTGATACATCCTGACTGACAGACTGACTCACTGACTGACTGATACTGACTGACTGACTCACTGACTGACCGAGACTGACTAACTGCCTGACTGACTGAGACTGGACTGACTGACTGACTGACTGACTGACTAACTGACTGACTGAGACTGACTGACTGACTGCTTGACTCTCTGACTGGCTATTTCACTGACTGACTGAATGACTAAATGACTGACTGACACTGACTGACTGCTTGACTACCTGACTGACTGCTTGACTGACTAACTGACTGGACAGGACTGACCGACTGACTGACTGACAGACTGACTGAATAAGGATGACTGACAGACTGACTGAATAAGGCTGACTGACTGACTGACTGACAGACTGACTGAATAAGGCTGACCGACTGACTGACTGCCTGACTGACTGAATGACTGACTGACTGACTGACCGAGACTGACTGACTGACTGACTGAGACTGGACTGGACTGACTGACTGACTGACTGACTGAGACTGACTGACTGCTTTAGTGACTAACTGACTGCACAGGACTGACCGACTGACTGACTGACTGACTGCCTGACTGACTGACTGACTGAATGACTGACTGACTGAGACTAAATGACTGACTGCTTGACTGACTGGCTGAAGGACTAACTGACTGACTGAGTGACTGACTGACTGGACTGACTGACTGAGACTGAATGACTGAGTGCTTGACTGATTGACTGTCAGACTGACTGACTGACTTCGCAAAAGGGAAAAATAAAAAAAAAGAATTATAAAATTAGAAAAAAATATTTGCATTAAAGATTTCCTTTCCGGCCGGGACTCGAACCCAGTACCACGCGCTTGGAACCCAACGGTCTAGCCATTAGGCTATCGGAGCTCTGTCGATGGAAGTCTTAAATATAATAAAAACAAAAAATGCACCTTGGTAATTATTGATTCAAACACTTTGAAATTTACAGGTCGAATAATTAAACTGACTCAGAATTTTTCTCCCTACATAAATAATCAATATTCGCAAAAGAGAAAAATTAAAAAAAGAAGAAGAAGAAATTTCAAATTAGAAACTATAAGTATACATTGAAGATTTTCGTTCAGGCTGGGACTCGAACCCAGGGCCACTCGCTTGGAAGCCTAACACTCTAGCCATTAGTCTATGGGAGCTCTGTCGGTGGGAGTTTTAAATATAATAAAAACAAAAAATGCACCTTGGTAATTGTTTATTTAAACACTTTGAAATCTTCGTGTCGAAAAATTAAACTGACTCAGAATTTTCTTCCCTACATAAATAATCAATAATTGCAAAGGAAAGAAATTGAAAAAAAAAAGAATTTTCAAATTAGAAAAGAAATATATACATTGAAGATATTCGCTCCGGCTGGGACTCGAACCCAGGCCACTCGCTTGGAAGACCAGCGGTCTAGCCATTAGGCTATCGGAGTTCTGTCGAGCGGAGTCTTACTGCCTGACTGATACTGCCTGACTGACAGACTGACTCACTGACTGACTGATACTGACTGACTGACTCACTGACTGACCGAGACTGACTGACTAACTGCCTGACTGACTGAGACTGGACTGACTGACTGACTGACTGACTGACTGACTAACTGACTGACTGAGACTGACTGACTGACTGCTTGACTCTCTGACTGGCTATTTCACTGACTGACTGAATGACTAAATGACTGACTGACACTGACTGACTGACTGCTTGACTACCTGACTGACTGCTTGACTGACTAACTGACTGGACAGGACTGACCGACTGACTGACTGACAGACTGACTGAATAAGGATGACTGACAGACTGACTGAATAAGGCTGACTGACTGACTGACTGACAGACTGACTGAATAAGGCTGACCGACTGACTGACTGCCTGACTGACTGACTGACTGAATGACTGACTGACCGAGACTGACTGACTGACTGACTGAGACTGGACTGGACTGACTGACTGACTGACTGACTGAATGACTGACTGACTGACTGACCGAGACTAACTGACTGACTGACTGAGACTGGACTGGACTGACTGACTGACTGACTGACTGAGACTGACTGACTGCTTTAGTGACTAACTGACTGCACAGGACTGACCGACTGACTGACTGACTGACTGCCTGACTGACTGACTGACTGAATGACTGACTGACTGAGACTAAATGACTGACTGCTTGACTGACTGGCTGAAGGACTAACTGACTGACTGAGTGACTGACTGACTGGACTGACTGACTGAGACTGAATGACTGAGTGCTTGACTGATTGACTGTCAGACTGACTGACTGACTTCGCAAAAGGGAAAAATAAAAAAAAAGAATTATAAAATTAGAAAAAAATATTTGCATTTAAGATTTCCTTTCCGGCCGGGACTCGAACCCAGTACCACGCGCTAGGAACCCAACGGTCTAGCCATTAGGCTATCGGAGCTCTGTCGATGGAAGTCTTAAATATAATAAAAACAAAAAATGCACCTTGGTAATTATTGATTCAAACACTTTGAAATTTACAGGTCGAATAATTAAACTGACTCAGAATTTTTCTCCCTACATAAATAATCAATATTCGCAAAAGAGAAAAATTAAAAAAAAAAGAAGAAGAAATTTCAAATTAGAAACTAAAAGTATACATTGAAGATTTTCGTTCAGGCTGGGACTCGAACCCAGGGCCACTCGCTTGGAAGCCTAACACTCTAGCCATTAGTCTATGGGAGCTCTGTCGGTGGGAGTTTTAAATATAATAAAAACAAAAAATGCACCTTGGTAATTGTTTATTTAAACACTTTGAAATCTTCGTGTCGAAAAATTAAACTGACTCAGAATTTTCTTCCCTACATAAATAATCAATAATTGCAAAGGAAAGAAATTTTAAAAAAAAAGAATTTTCAAATGAGAAAAGAAATATATACATTGAAGATATTCGCTCCGGCTGGGAATCGAACCCAGGCCACTCGCTTGGAAGACCAGCGGTCTAGCCATTAGGCTATCGGAGTTCTGTCGAGCGGAGTCTTACTGCCTGACTGATACTGCCTGACTGACAGACTGACTCACTGACTGACTGATACTGACTGACTGACTCACTGACTGACCGAGACTGACTGACTAACTGCCTGACTGACTGAGACTGGACTGACTGACTGACTGACTGACTGACTGACTGACTGACTAACTGACTGACTGAGACTGACTGACTGACTGCTTGACTCTCTGACTGGCTATTTCACTGACTGACTGAATGACTAAATGACTGACTGACACTGACTGACTGACTGCTTGACTACCTGACTGACTGCTTGACTGACTAACTGACTGGACAGGACTGACCGACTGACTGACTGACAGACTGACTGACAGACTGACTGAATAAGGCTGACCGACTGACTGACTGCCTGACTGACTGACTGACTGAATGACTGACTGACTGACTGACCGAGACTGACTGACTGACTGACTGAGACTGGACTGGACTGACTGACTGACTGACTGACTGAGACTGACTGACTGCTTTAGTGACTAACTGACTGCACAGGACTGACCGACTGACTGACTGACTGACTGCCTGACTGACTGACTGACTGAATGACTGACTGACTGAGACTAAATGACTGACTGCTTGACTGACTGGCTGAAGGACTAACTGACTGACTGAGTGACTGACTGACTGGACTGACTGACTGAGACTGAATGACTGAGTGCTTGACTGATTGACTGTCAGACTGACTGACTGACTTCGCAAAAGGGAAAAATTAAAAAAAAAAAGAATTATAAAATTAGAAAAAAATATTTGCATTTAAGATTTCCTTTCCGGCCGGGACTCGAACCCAGTACCACGCGCTAGGAACCCAACGGTCTAGCCATTAGGCTATCGGAGCTCTGTCGATGGAAGTCTTAAATATAATAAAAACAAAAAATGCACCTTGGTAATTATTGATTCAAACACTTTGAAATTTACAGGTCGAATAATTAAACTGACTCAGAATTTTTCTCCCTACATAAATAATCAATATTCGCAAAAGCGAAAAATTAAAAAAAAAAGAAGAAGAAATTTCAAATTAGAAACTAAAAGTATACATTGAAGATTTTCGTTCAGGCTGGGACTCGAACCCAGGGCCACTCGCTTGGAAGCCTAACAGTCTAGCCATTATTCTATGGGAGCTCTGTCGGTGAGAGTTTTAAATATAATAAAAACAAAAAATGCACCTTGGTAATTGTTTATTTAAACACTTTGAAATCTTCGTGTCGAAAAATTAAACTGACTCAGAATTTTTCTCCCTACATAAATAATCAATATTCGCAAAAGAGAAAAATTAAAAAAAAAAGAAGAAGAAATTTCAAATTAGAAACTAAAAGTATACATTGAAGATTTTCGTTCAGGCTGGGACTCGAACCCAGGGCCACTCGCTTGGAAGCCTAACACTCTAGCCATTAGTCTATGGGAGCTCTGTCGGTGGAAGTTTTAAATATAATAAAAACAAAAAATGCACCTTGGTAATTGTTTATTTAAACACTTTGAAATCTTCGTGTCGAAAAATTAAACTGACTCAGAATTTTCTTCCCTACATAAATAATCAATAATTGCAAAGGAAAGAAATTTTAAAAAAAAAGAATTTTCAAATGAGAAAAGAAATATATACATTGAAGATATTTGCTCCGGCTGGGAATCGAACCCAGGCCACTCGCTTGGAAGACCAGCGGTCTAGCCATTAGGCTATCGGAGTTCTGTCGAGCGGAGTCTTACTGCCTGACTGATACTGCCTGACTGACAGACTGACTCACTGACTGACTGATACTGACTGACTGACTCACTGACTGACCGAGACTGACTGACTAACTGCCTGACTGACTGAGACTGGACTGACTGACTGACTGACTGACTGACTGACTGACTAACTGACTGACTGAGACTGACTGACTGACTGCTTGACTCTCTGACTGGCTATTTCACTGACTGACTGAATGACTAAATGACTGACTGACACTGACTGACTGACTGCTTGACTACCTGACTGACTGCTTGACTGACTAACTGACTGGACAGGACTGACCGACTGACTGACTGACAGACTGACTGAATAAGGCTGACCGACTGACTGACTGCCTGACTGACTGAATGACTGACTGACTGACTGACTGACTGACCGAGACTGACTGACTGACTGACTGAGACTGGACTGGACTGACTGACTGACTGACTGACTGAGACTGACTGACTGCTTTAGTGACTAACTGACTGCACAGGACTGACCGACTGACTGACTGACTGACTGCCTGACTGACTGACTGACTGAATGACTGACTGACTGAGACTAAATGACTGACTGCTTGACTGACTGGCTGAAGGATTAACTGACTGACTGAGTGACTGACTGACTGGACTGACTGACTGAGACTGAATGACTGAGTGCTTGACTGATTGACTGTCAGACTGACTGACTGACTTCGCAAAAGGGAAAAATTAAAAAAAAAAGAATTATAAAATTAGAAAAAAATATTTGCATTTAAGATTTCCTTTCCGGCCGGGACTCGAACCCAGTACCACGCGCTAGGAACCCAACGGTCTAGCCATTAGGCTATCGGAGCTCTGTCGATGGAAGTCTTAAATATAATAAAAACAAAAAATGCACCTTGGTAATTATTGATTCAAACACTTTGAAATTTACAGGTCGAATAATTAAACTGACTCAGAATTTTTCTCCCTACATAAATAATCAATATTCGCAAAAGAGAAAAATTAAAAAAAAAAGAAGAAGAAATTTCAAATTAGAAACTAAAAGTATACATTGAAGATTTTCGTTCAGGCTGGGACTCGAACCCAGGGCCACTCGCTTGGAAGCCTAACACTCTAGCCATTAGTCTATGGGAGCTCTGTCGGTGGAAGTTTTAAATATAATAAAAACAAAAAATGCACCTTGGTAATTGTTTATTTAAACACTTTGAAATCTTCGTGTCGAAAAATTAAACTGACTCAGAATTTTCTTCCCTACATAAATAATCAATAATTGCAAAGGAAAGAAATTTTAAAAAAAAAGAATTTTCAAATGAGAAAAGAAATATATACATTGAAGATATTCGCTCCGGCTGGGAATCGAACCCAGGCCACTCGCTTGGAAGACCAGCGGTCTAGCCATTAGGCTATCGGAGTTCTGTCGAGCGGAGTCTTACTGCCTGACTGATACTCCCTGACTGACAGACTGACTCACTGACTGACTGATACTGACTGACTGACTCACTGACTGACCGAGACTGACTGACTAACTGCCTGACTGACTGAGACTGGACTGACTGACTGACTGACTGACTGACTGACTGACTAACTGACTGACTGAGACTGACTGACTGACTGCTTGACTCTCTGACTGGCTATTTCACTGACTGACTGAATGACTAAATGACTGACTGACACTGACTGACTGACTGCTTGACTACCTGACTGACTGCTTGACTGACTAACTGACTGGACAGGACTGACCGACTGACTGACTGACAGACTGACTGAATAAGGCTGACCGACTGACTGACTGCCTGACTGACTGACTGACTGAATGACTGACTGACTGAGACTAAATGACTGACTGCTTGACTGACTGGCTGAAGGACTAACTGACTGACTGAGTGACTGACTGACTGGACTGACTGACTGAGACTGAATGACTGAGTGCTTGACTGATTGACTGTCAGACTGACTGACTGACTTCGCAAAAGGGAAAAATTAAAAAAAAAAGAATTATAAAATTAGAAAAAAATATTTGCATTTAAGATTTCCTTTCCGGCCGGGACTCGAACCCAGTACCACGCGCTAGGAACCCAACGGTCTAGCCATTAGGCTATCGGAGCTCTGTCGATGGAAGTCTTAAATATAATAAAAACAAAAAATGCACCTTGGTAATTATTGATTCAAACACTTTGAAATTTACAGGTCGAATAATTAAACTGACTCAGAATTTTTCTCCCTGCATAAATAATCAATATTCGCAAAAGAGAAAAATTGAAAAAAAAAGAAGAAGAAATTTCAAATTAGAAACTAAAAGTATACATTGAAGATTTTCGTTCAGGCTGGGACTCGAACCCAGGGCCACTCGCTTGGAAGCCTAACACTCTA
Source organism: Uloborus diversus (assembly GCF_026930045.1). Classification (NCBI taxonomy): domain Eukaryota; kingdom Metazoa; phylum Arthropoda; class Arachnida; order Araneae; family Uloboridae; genus Uloborus; species Uloborus diversus. The sequence continues at coordinate 96,392,141 of NC_072732.1, read as the reverse complement.
GCCATTAGTCTATGGGAGCTCTGTCGGTGGGAGTTTTAAATATAATAAAAACAAAAAATGCACCTTGGTAATTGTTTATTTAAACACTTTGAAATCTTCGTGTCGAAAAATTAAACTGACTCAGAATTTTCTTCCCTACATAAATAATCAATAATTGCAAAGGAAAGAAATTGAAAAAAAAAAGAATTTTCAAATTAGAAAAGAAATATATACATTGAAGATATTCGCTCCGGCTGGGACTCGAACCCAGGCCACTCGCTTGGAAGACCAGCGGTCTAGCCATTAGGCTATCGGAGTTCTGTCGAGCGGAGTCTTACTGCCTGACTGATACTGCCTGACTGACAGACTGACTCACTGACTGACTGATACTGACTGACTGACTCACTGACTGACCGAGACTGACTGACTAACTGCCTGACTGACTGAGACTGGACTGACTGACTGACTGACTGACTGACTGACTGACTAACTGACTGACTGAGACTGACTGACTGACTGCTTGACTCTCTGACTGGCTATTTCACTGACTGACTGAATGACTAAATGACTGACTGACACTGACTGACTGACTGCTTGACTACCTGACTGACTGCTTGACTGACTAAATGACTGGACAGGACTGACAGACTGACTGAATAAGTCTGACTGACTGACTGACTGACAGACTGACTGAATAAGGCTGACCGACTGACTGACTGCCTGACTGACTGACTGACTGAATGACTGACTGACTGACTGACCGAGACTGACTGAGTGACTGACTGAGACTGGACTGGACTGACTGACTGACTGACTGACTGAGACTGACTGACTGCTTTAGTGACTAACTGACTGCACAGGACTGACCGACTGACTGACTGACTGACTGCCTGACTGACTGACTGACTGAATGACTGACTGACTGAGACTAAATGACTGACTGCTTGACTGACTGGCTGAAGGACTAACTGACTGACTGAGTGACTGACTGACTGGACTGACTGACTGAGACTGAATGACTGAGTGCTTGACTGATTGACTGTCAGACTGACTGACTGACTTCGCAAAAGGGAAAAATAAAAAAAAAGAATTATAAAATTAGAAAAAAATATTTGCATTTAAGATTTCCTTTCCGGCTGGGATTTGAACCCAGGGCGACACTCATGGAAGCCCAACGCTCTCGCCAATATACTATCGGATCTCTGTTGATCGGTGTCTTAATTATAATAAAAACAAAAAATGCACCTTAGTAATTATTGATTTAAAATCTTTGAAATCTAAAGGTCGAATGATTAAACTGACTCAGAATTTTCTTCCGTACATAAATAATCCATATTTGCAAAAGAAAGAAATTGAAAAAAAAAAGAATCTTCAAATTAGAAGAGAAATATATACATGGAAGATTTTCGTTCCGGCCGGGACTCGAACCCAGTACCACGCGCTTGGAACCCAACGGTCTAGCCATTAGGCTATCGGAGCTCTGTCGATGGAAGTCTTAAATATAATAAAAACAAAAAATGCACCTTGGTAATTATTGATTCAAACACTTTGAAATTTACAGGTCGAATAATTAAACTGACTCAGAATTTTTCTCCCTACATAAATAATCAATATTCGCAAAAGAGAAAAATTAAAAAAAAAAGAAGAAGAAATTTCAAATTAGAAACTATAAGTATACATTGAAGATTTTCGTTCAGGCTGGGACTCGAACCCAGGGCCACTCGCTTGGAAGCCTAACACTCTAGCCATTAGTCTATGGGAGCTCTGTCGGTGGGAGTTTTAAATATAATAAAAACAAAAAATGCACCTTGGTAATTGTTTATTTAAACACTTTGAAATCTTCGTGTCGAAAAATTAAACTGACTCAGAATTTTCTTCCCTACATAAATAATCAATAATTGCAAAGGAAAGAAATTGAAAAAAAAAAGAATTTTCAAATTAGAAAAGAAATATATACATTGAAGATATTCGCTCCGGCTGGGACTCGAACCCAGGCCACTCGCTTGGAAGACCAGCGGTCTAGCCATTAGGCTATCGGAGTTCTGTCGAGCGGAGTCTTACTGCCTGACTGATACTGCCTGACTGACAGACTAACTCACTGACTGACTGATACTGACTGACTGACTCACTGACTGACCGAGACTGACTGACTAACTGCCTGACTGACTGAGACTGGACTGACTGACTGACTGACTGACTAACTGACTGACTGAGACTGACTGACTGACTGCTTGACTCTCTGACTGGCTATTTCACTGACTGACTGAATGACTAAATGACTGACTGACACTGACTGACTGACTGCTTGACTACCTGACTGACTGCTTGACTGACTAACTGACTGGACAGGACTGACCGACTGACTGACTGACAGACTGACTGAATAAGGCTGACTGACTGACTGACTGACTGACAGACTGACTGAATAAGGCTGACCGACTGACTGACTGCCTGACTGACTGACTGACTGAATGACTGACTGACTGACTGACCGAGACTGACTGACTGACTGACTGACTGACTGAGACTGACTGACTGCTTTAGTGACTAACTGACTGCACAGGACTGACCGACTGACTGACTGACTGACTGCCTGACTGACTGACTGACTGAATGACTGACTGACTGAGACTAAATGACTGACTGCTTGACTGACTGGCTGAAGGACTAACTGACTGACTGAGTGACTGACTGACTGGACTGACTGACTGAGACTGAATGACTGAGTGCTTGACTGATTGACTGTCAGACTGACTGACTGACTTCGCAAAAGGGAAAAATAAAAAAAAAGAATTATAAAATTAGAAAAAAATATTTGCATTTAAGATTTCCTTTCCGGCTGGGATTTGAACCCAGGGCGACACTCATGGAAGCCCAACGCTCTCGCCAATATACTATCGGATTTCTGTTGATCGGTGTCTTAATTATAATAAAAACAAAAAATGCACCTTAGTAATTATTGATCTAAAATCTTTGAAATCTAAAGGTCGAATGATTAAACTGACTCAGAATTTTCTTCCGTACATAAATAATCCATATTTGCAAAAGAAAGAAATTGAAAAAAAAAAGAATCTTCAAATTAGAAGAGAAATATATACATGGAAGATTTTCGTTCCGGCCGGGACTCGAACCCAGTACCACGCGCTTGGAACCCAACGGTCTAGCCATTAGGCTATCGGAGCTCTGTCGATGGAAGTCTTAAATATAATAAAAACAAAAATGCACCTTGGTAATTATTGATTCAAATACTTTGAAATTTACAGGTCGAATAATTAAACTGACTCAGAATTTTTCTCCCTACATAAATAATCAATATTCGCAAAAGAGAAAAATTAAAAAAAAAAAGAAGAAGAAATTTCAAATTAGAAACTAAAAGTATACATTGAAGATTTTCTTTCAGGCTGGGACTCGAACCCAGGGCCACTCGCTTGGAAGCCTAACACTCTAGCCATTAGTCTATGGGAGCTCTGTCGGTGGGAGTTTTAAATATAATAAAAACAAAAAATGCACCTTGGTAATTGTTCATTTAAACACTTTGAAATCTTCGTGTCGAAAAATTAAAAGAACTCAGAATTTTCTTCCCTACATAAATAATCAATAATTGCAAAGGAAAGAAATTGAAAAAAAAAGAATTTTCAAATTAGAAAAGAAATATATACATTGAAGATATTCGCTCCGGCTGGGACTCGAACCCAGGCCACTCGCTTGGAAGACCAGCGGTCTAGCCATTAGGCTATCGGAGTTCTGTCGAGCGGAGTCTTACTGCCTGACTGATACTGCCTGACTGACAGACTGACTCACTGACTGACTGATACTGACTGACTGACTCACTGACTGACCGAGACTGACTGACTAACTGCCTGACTGACTGAGACTGGACTGACTGACTGACTGACTGACTGACTGACTAACTGACTGACTGAGACTGACTGACTGACTGCTTGACTCTCTGACTGGCTATTTCACTGACTGACTGAATGACTAAATGACTGACTGACACTGACTGACTGACTGCTTGACTACCTGACTGACTGCTTGACTGACTAACTGACTGGACAGGACTGACCGACTGACTGACTGACAGACTGACTGAATAAGGCTGACTGACTGACTGACTGACAGACTGACTGAATAAGGCTGACCGACTGACTGACTGCCTGACTGACTGACTGACTGAATGACTGACTGACTGACTGACCGAGACTGACTGACTGACTGACTGAGACTGGACTGGACTGACTGACTGACTGACTGACTGAGACTGACTGACTGCTTTAGTGACTAACTGACTGCACAGGACTGACCGACTGACTGACTGACTGACTGCCTGACTGACTGACTGACTGAATGACTGACTGACTGAGACTAAATGACTGACTGCTTGACTGACTGGCTGAAGGACTAACTGACTGACTGAGTGACTGACTGACTGGACTGACTGACTGAGACTGAATGACTGAGTGCTTGACTGATTGACTGTCAGACTGACTGACTGACTTCGCAAAAGGGAAAAATAAAAAAAAAAGAATTATAAAATTAGAAAAAAATATTTGCATTTAAGATTTCCTTTCCGGCTGGGATTTGAACCCAGGGCGACACTCATGGAAGCCCAACGCTCTCGCCAATATACTATCGGATTTCTGTTGATCGGTGTCTTAATTATAATAAAAACAAAAATGCACCTTAGTAATTATTGATCTAAAATCTTTGAAATCTAAAGGTCGAATGATTAAACTGACTCAGAATTTTCTTCCGTACATAAATAATCCATATTTGCAAAAGAAAGAAATTGAAAAAAAAAAAGAATCTTCAAATTAGAAGAGAAATATATACATGGAAGATTTTCGTTCCGGCCGGGACTCGAACCCAGTACCACGCGCTTGGAACCCAACGGTCTAGCCATTAGGCTATCGTAGCTCTGTCGATGGAAGTCTTAAATATAATAAAAACAAAAATGCACCTTGGTAATTATTGATTCAAACACTTTGAAATTTACAGGTCGAATAATTAAACTGACTCAGAATTTTTCTCCCTACATAAATAACCAATATTCGCAAAAGAGAAAAATTAAAAAAAAAAGAAGAAGAAATTTCAAATTAGAAACTAAAAGTATACATTGAAGATTTTCTTTCAGGCTGGGACTCGAACCCAGGGCCACTCGCTTGGAAGCCTAACACTCTAGCCATTAGTCTATGGGAGCTCTGTCGGTAGGAGTTTTAAATATAATAAAAACAAAAAATGCACCTTGGTAATTGTTCATTTAAACACTTTGAAATCTTCGTGTCGAAAAATTAAAAGAACTCAGAATTTTCTTCCCTACATAAATAATCAATAATTGCAAAGGAAAGAAATTGAAAAAAAAAGAATTTTCAAATTAGAAAAGAAATATATACATTGAAGATATTCGCTCCGGCTGGGACTCGAACCCAGGCCACTCGCTTGGAAGACCAGCGGTCTAGCCATTAGGCTATCGGAGTTCTGTCGAGCGGAGTCTTACTGCCTGACTGATACTGCCTGACTGACAGACTGACTCACTGACTGACTGATACTGACTGACTGACTCACTGACTGACCGAGACTGACTGACTAACTGCCTGACTGACTGAGACTGGACTGACTGACTGACTGACTGACTGACTGACTAACTGCCTGACTGAGACTGACTGACTGACTGCTTGACTCTCTGACAGGCTATTTCACTGACTGACTGAATGACTAAATGACTGACTGACACTGACTGACTGACTGCTTGACTACCTGACTGACTGCTTGACTGACTAACTGACTGGACAGGACTGACCGACTGACTGACTGACAGACTGACTGAATAAGGATGACTGACTGACTGACTGACAGACTGACTGAATAAGGCTGACCGACTGACTGACTGCCTGACTGACTGACTGACTGAATGACTGACTGACTGACTGACCGAGACTGACTGACTGACTGACTGAGACTGGACTGGACTGACTGACTGACTGACTGACTGAGACTGACTGACTGCTTTAGTGACTAACTGACTGCACAGGACTGACCGACTGACTGACTGACTGACTGCCTGACTGACTGACTGAATGACTGACTGACTGAGACTAAATGACTGACTGCTTGACTGACTGGCTGAAGGACTAACTGACTGACTGAGTGACTGACTGACTGGACTGACTGACTGAGACTGAATGACTGAGTGCTTGACTGATTGACTGTCAGACTGACTGACTGACTTCGCAAAAGGGAAAAATAAAAAAAAAGAATTATAAAATTAGAAAAAAATATTTGCATTTAAGATTTCCTTTCCGGCCGGGACTCGAACCCAGTACCACGCGCTAGGAACCCAACGGTCTAGCCATTAGGCTATCGGAGCTCTGTCGATGGAAGTCTTAAATATAATAAAAACAAAAAATGCACCTTGGTAATTATTGATTCAAACACTTTGAAATTTACAGGTCGAATAATTAAACTGACTCAGAATTTTTCTCCCTACATAAATAATCAATATTCGCAAAAGAGAAAAATTAAAAAAAAAAAGAAGAAGAAATTTCAAATTAGAAACTAAAAGTATACATTGAAGATTTTCGTTCAGGCTGGGACTCGAACCCAGGGCCACTCGCTTGGAAGCCTAACACTCTAGCCATTAGTCTATGGGAGCTCTGTCGGTGGGAGTTTTAAATATAATAAAAACAAAAAATGCACCTTGGTAATTGTTTATTTAAACACTTTGAAATCTTCGTGTCGAAAAATTAAACTGACTCAGAATTTTCTTCCGTACATAAATAATCCATATTTGAAAAAGAAAGAAATTGAAAAAAAAAAGAATCTTCAAATTAGAAGAGAAATATATACATGGAAGATTTTCGTTCCGGCCGGGACTCGAACCCAGTACCACGCGCTTGGAACCCAACGGTCTAGCCATTAGGCTATCGGAGCTCTGTCGATGGAAGTCTTAAATATAATAAAAACAAAAAATGCACCTTGGTAATTATTGATTCAAACACTTTGAAATTTACAGGTCGAATAATTAAACTGACTCAGAATTTTTCTCCCTACATAAATAATCAATAATTGCAAAGGAAAGAAATTGAAAAAAAAAGAATTTTCAAATTAGAAAAGAAATATATACATTGAAGATATTCGCTCCGGCTGGGACTCGAACCCAGGCCACTCGCTTGGAAGACCAGCGGTCTAGCCATTAGGCTATCGGAGTTCTGTCGAGCGGAGTCTTACTGCCTGACTGATACTGCCTGACTGACAGACTGACTCACTGACTGACTGATACTGACTGACTGACTCACTGACTGACCGAGACTGACTGACTAACTGCCTGACTGACTGAGACTGGACTGACTGACTGACTGACTGACTGCTTGACTCTCTGACTGGCTATTTCACTGACTGACTGAATGACTAAATGACTGACTGACACTGACTGACTGACTGCTTGACTACCTGACTGACTGCTTGACTGACTAACTGACTGGACAGGACTGACCGACTGACTGACTGACAGACTGACTGAATAAGGATGACTGACAGACTGACTGAATAAGGATGACTGACTGACTGACTGACAGACTGACTGAATAAGGCTGACCGACTGACTGACTGCCTGACTGACTGACTGACTGAATGACTGACTGACTGACTGACCGAGACTGACTGACTGACTGACTGAGACTGGACTGGACTGACTGACTGACTGACTGACTGAGACTGACTGACTGCTTTAGTGACTAACTGACTGCACAGGACTGACCGACTGACTGACTGACTGACTGCCTGACTGACTGACTGACTGAATGATTGACTGACTGAGACTAAATGACTGACTGCTTGACTGACTGGCTGAAGGACTAACTGACTGACTGAGTGACTGACTGACTGACTGAGTGACTGACTGACTGGACTGACTGACTGAGACTGAATGACTGAGTGCTTGACTGATTGACTGTCAGACTGACTGACTGACTTCGCAAAAGGGAAAAATAAAAAAAAAAAGAATTATAAAATTAGAAAAAAATATTTGCATTTAAGATTTCCTTTCCGGCCGGGACTCGAACCCAGTACCACGCGCTAGGAACCCAACGGTCTAGCCATTAGGCTATCGGAGCTCTGTCGATGGAAGTCTTAAATATATTCAAAACAAAAAATGCACCTTGGTAATTATTGATTCAAACACTTTGAAATTTACAGGTCGAATAATTAAACTGACTCAGAATTTTTCTCTCTACATAAATAATCAATATTCGCAAAAGAGAAAAATTAAAAAAAAAAGAAGAAGAAATTTCAAATTAGAAACTAAAAGTATACATTGAAGATTTTCGTTCAGGCTGGGACTCGAACCCAGGGCCACTCGCTTGGAAGCCTAACACTCTAGCCATTAGTCTATGGGAGCTCTGTCGGTGGGAGTTTTAAATATAATAAAAACAAAAAATGCTCTTGGTAATTGTTTATTTAAACACTTTGAAATCTTCGTGTCGAAAAATTAAACTGACTCAGAATTTTCTTCCCTACATAAATAATCAATAATTGCAAAGGAAAGAAATTGAAAAAAAAAAGAATTTTCAAATTAGAAAAGAAATATATACATTGAAGATATTCGCTCCGGCAGGGACTCGAACCCAGGCCACTCGCTTGGAAGACCAGCGGTCTAGCCATTAGGCTATCGGAGTTCTGTCGAGCGGAGTCTTACTGCCTGACTGATACTGCCTGACTGACAGACTGACTCACTGACTGACTGATACTGACTGACTGACTCACTGACTGACCGAGACTGACTGACTAACTGCCTGACTGACTGAGACTGGACTGACTGACTGACTGACTGACTGACTGACTGACTAACTGACTGACTGAGACTGACTGACTGACTGCTTGACTCTCTGACTGGCTATTTCACTGACTGACTGAATGACTAAATGACTGACTGACTGCTTGACTACCTGACTGACTGCTTGACTGACTAACTGACTGGACAGGACTGACCGACTGACTGACTGACAGACTGACTGAATAAGGATGACTGACAGACTGACTGAATAAGGCTGACTGACTGACTGACTGACAGACTGACTGAATAAGGCTGAACGACTGACTGACTGCCTGACTGACTGACTGACTGAATGACTGACTGACTGACTGACCGAGACTGACTGACTGACTGACTGAGACTGGACTGGACTGACTGACTGACTGACTGACTGAGACTGACTGACTGCTTTAGTGACTAACTGACTGCACAGGACTGACCGACTGACTGACTGACTGACTGCCTGACTGACTGACTGACTGAATGACTGACTGACTGAGACTAAATGACTGACTGCTTGACTGACTGGCTGAAGGACTAACTGACTGACTGAGTGACTGACTGACTGGACTGACTGACTGAGACTGAATGACTGAGTGCTTGACTGATTGACTGTCAGACTGACTGACTGACTTCGCAAAAGGGAAAAATAAAAAAAAAAGAATTATAAAATTAGAAAAAAATATTTGCATTTAAGATTTCCTTTCCGGCTGGGATTTGAACCCAGGGCGACACTCATGGAAGCCCAACGCTCTCGCCAATATACTATCGGATTTCTGTTGATCGGTGTCTTAATTATAATAAAAACAAAAAATGCACCTTAGTAATTATTGATCTAAAATCTTTGAAATCTAAAGGTCGAATGATTAAACTGACTCAGAATTTTCTTCCGTACATAAATAATCCATATTTGCAAAAGAAAGAAATTGAAAAAAAAAAGAATCTTCAAATTAGAAGAGAAATATATACATGGAAGATTTTCGTTCCGGCCGGGACTCGAACCCAGTACCACGCGCTTGGAACCCAACGGTCTAGCCATTAGGCTATCGGAGCTCTGTCGATGGAAGTCTTAAATATAATAAAAACAAAAAATGCACCTTGGTAATTATTGATTCAAACACTTTGAAATTTACAGGTCGAATAATTAAACTGACTCAGAATTTTTCTCCCTACATAAATAATCAATATTCGCAAAAGAGAAAAATTAAAAAAAAAAGAAGAAGAAATTTCAAATTAGAAACTAAAATTATACATTGAAGATTTTCGTTCAGGCTGGGACTCGAACCCAGGGCCACTCGCTTGGAAGCCTAACACTCTAGCCATTAGTCTATGGGAGCTCTTTCGGTGGGAGTTTTAAATATAGTAAAAACAAAAAATGCACCTTGGTAATTGTTTATTTAAACACTTTGAAATCTTCGTGTCGAAAAATTAAACTGACTCAGAATTTTCTTCCCTACATAAATAATCAATAATTGCAAAGGAAAGAAATTGAAAAAAAAAGAATTTTCAAATTAGAAAAGAAATATATACATTGAAGATATTCGCTCCGGCTGGGACTCGAACCCAGGCCACTCGCTTGGAAGACCAGCGGTCTAGCCATTAGGCTATCGGAGTTCTGTCGAGCGGAGTCTTACTGCCTGACTGATACTGCCTGACTGACAGACTGACTCACTGACTGACTGATACTGACTGACTGACTCACTGACTGACCGAGACTGACTGACTAACTGCCTGACTGACTGAGACTGGACTGACTGACTGACTGACTGACTGACTGACTAACTGACTGACTGAGACTGACTGACTGACTGCTTGACTCTCTGACTGGCTATTTCACTGACTGACTGAATGACTAAATGACTGACTGACTGCTTGACTACCTGACTGACTGCTTGACTGACTAACTGACTGGACAGGACTGACCGACTGACTGACTGACAGACTGACTGAATAAGGATGACTGACAGACTGACTGAATAAGGCTGACTGACTGACTGACTGACAGACTGACTGAATAAGGCTGAACGACTGACTGACTGCCTGACTGACTGACTGACTGAATGACTGACTGACTGACTGACCGAGACTGACTGACTGACTGACTGAGACTGGACTGGACTGACTGACTGACTGACTGACTGAGACTGACTGACTGCTTTAGTGACTAACTGACTGCACAGGACTGACCGACTGACTGACTGACTGACTGCCTGACTGACTGACTGACTGAATGACTGACTGACTGAGACTAAATGACTGACTGCTTGACTGACTGGCTGAAGGACTAACTGACTGACTGAGTGACTGACTGACTGGACTGACTGACTGAGACTGAATGACTGAGTGCTTGACTGATTGACTGTCAGACTGACTGACTGACTTCGCAAAAGGGAAAAATAAAAAAAAAAAGAATTATAAAATTAGAAAAAAATATTTGCATTTAAGATTTCCTTTCCGGCCGGGACTCGAACCCAGTACCACGCGCTAGGAACCCAACGGTCTAGCCATTAGGCTATCGGAGCTCTGTCGATGGAAGTCTTAAATATAATAAAAACAAAAAATGCACCTTGGTAATTATTGATTCAAACACTTTGAAATTTACAGGTCGAATAATTAAACTGACTCAGAATTTTTCTCCCTACATAAATAATCAATATTCGCAAAAGAGAAAAATTAAAAAAAAAAGAAGAAGAAATTTCAAATTAGAAACTAAAAGTATACATTGAAGATTTTCGTTCAGGCTGGGACTCGAACCCAGGGCCACTCGCTTGGAAGCCTAACACTCTAGCCATTAGTCTATGGGAGCTCTGTCGGTGGGAGTTTTAAATATAATAAAAACAAAAAATGCACCTTGGTAATTGTTTATTTAAACACTTTGAAATCTTCGTGTCGAAAAATTAAACTGACTCAGAATTTTCTTCCCTACATAAATAATCAATAATTGCAAAGGAAAGAAATTGAAAAAAAAAAAGAATTTTCAAATTAGAAAAGAAATATATACATTGAAGATATTCGCTCCGGCTGGGACTCGAACCCAGGCCACTCGCTTGGAAGACCAGCGGTCTAGCCATTAGGCTATCGGAGTTCTGTCGAGCGGAGTCTTACTGCCAGACTGATACTGCCTGACTGACAGACTGACTCACTGACTGACTGATACTGACTGACTGACTCACTGACTGACCGAGACTGACTGACTAACTGCCTGACTGACTGAGACTGGACTGACTGACTGACTGACTGACTGACTGACTAACTGACTGACTGAGACTGACTGACTGACTGCTTGACTCTCTGACTGGCTATTTCACTGACTGACTGAATGACTAAATGACTGACTGACACTGACTGACTGACTGCTTGACTACCTGACTGACTGCTTGACTGACTAACTGACTGGACAGGACTGACCGACTGACTGACTGACAGACTGACTGAATAAGGATGACTGACAGACTGACTGAATAAGGCTGACTGACTGACTGACTGAATAAGGCTGACCGACTGACTGACTGCCTGACTGACTGACTGACTGAATGACTGACTGACTGACTGACCGAGACTGACTGACTGACTGACTGAGACTGGACTGGACTGACTGACTGACTGACTGACTGAGACTGACTGACTGCTTTAGTGACTAATTGACTGCACAGGACTGACCGACTGACTGACTGACTGACTGCCTGACTGACTGACTGACTGAATGACTGACTGACTGAGGCTAAATGACTGACTGCTTGACTGACTGGCTGAAGGACTAACTGACTGACTGAGTGACTGACTGACTGGACTGACTGACTGAGACTGAATGACTGAGTGCTTGACTGATTGACTGTCAGACTGACTGACTGACTTCGCAAAAGGGAAAAATAAAAAAAAAAAGAATTATAAAATTAGAAAAAAATATTTGCATTTAAGATTTCCTTTCCGGCTGGGATTTGAACCCAGGGCGACACTCATGGAAGCCCAAAGCTCTCGCCAATATACTATCGGATCTCTGTTGATGGGTGTCTTAATTATAATAAAAACAAAAAATGCACCTTAGTAATTATTGATCTAAAATCTTTGAAATCTAAAGGTCGAATGATTAAACTGACTCAGAATTTTCTTCCGTACATAAATAATCCATATTTGCAAAAGAAAGAAATTGAAAAAAAAAAGAATCTTCAAATTAGAAGAGAAATATGTACATGGAAGATTTTCGTTCCGGCCGGGACTCGAACCCAGTACCACGCGCTTGGAACCCTACGGTCTAGCCATTAGGCTATCGGAGCTCTGTCGATGGAAGTCTTAAATATAATAAAAACAAAAAATGCACCTTGGTAATTATTGATTCAAACACTTTGAAATTTACAGGTCGAATAATTAAACTGACTCAGAATTTTTCTCCCTACATAAATAATCAATATTCGCAAAAGAGAAAAATTAAAAAAAAAGAAGAAGAAATTTCAAATTAGAAACTAAAAGTATACATTGAAGATTTTCGTTCAATCTGGGACTCGAACCCAGGGCCACTCGCTTGGAAGCCTAACACTCTAGCCATTAGTCTATGGGAGCTCTGTCGGTGGGAGTTTTAAATATAATAAAAACAAAAAATGCACCTTGGTAATTGTTTATTTAAACACTTTGAAATCTTCGTGTCGAAAAATTAAACTGACTCAGAATTTTCTTCCCTACATAAATAATCAATAATTGCAAAGGAAAGAAGTTGAAAAAAAAAAGAATTTTCAAATTAGAAAAGAAATATATACATTGAAGATATTCGCTCCGGCTGGGACTCGAACCCAGGCCACTCTCTTGGAAGACCAGCGGTCTAGCCATTAGGCTATCGGAGTTCTGTCGAGCGGAGTCTTACTGCCTGACTGATACTGCCTGACTGAGAGACTGACTCACTGACTGACTGATACTGACTGACTGACTCACTGACTGACCGAGACTGACTGACTAACTGCCTGACTGACTGAGACTGGACTGACTGACTGACTGACTGACTGACTGACTAACTGACTGACTGAGACTGACTGACTGACTGCTTGACTCTCTGACTGGCTATTTCACTGACTGACTGAATGACTAAATGACTGACTGACACTGACTGACTGACTGCTTGACTACCTGAATGACTGCTTGACTGACTAACTGACTGGACAGGACTGACCGACTGACAGACTGACTGAATAAGGATGACTGACAGACTGACTGAATAAGGCTGACTGACTGACTGACTGACAGACTGACTGAATAAGGCTGACCGACTGACTGACTGCCTGACTGACTGACTGACTGAATGACTGACTGACTGACCGAGACTGACTGACTGACTGACTAAGACTGGACTGGACTGACTGACTGACTGACTGACTGAGACTGACTGACTGCTTTAGTGACTAACTGACTGCACAGGACTGACCGACTGACTGACTGACTGACTGCCTGACTGACTGACTGACTGAATGACTGACTGACTGAGACTAAATGACTGACTGCTTGACTGACTGGCTGAAGGACTAACTGACTGACTGAGTGACTGACTGACTGGACTGACTGACTGAGACTGAATGACTGAGTGCTTGACTGATTGACTGTCAGACTGACTGACTGACTTCGCAAAAGGGAAAAATAAAAAAAAAAAGAATTATAAAATTAGAAAAAAATATTTGCATTTAAGATTTCCTTTCCGGCCGGGACTCGAACCCAGCACCACGCGCTAGGAACCCAACGGTCTAGCCATTAGGCTATCGGAGCTCTGTCGATGGAAGTCTTAAATATAATAAAAACAAAAAATGCACCTTAGTAATTATTGATTCAAACACTTTGAAATTTACAGGTCGAATAATTAAACTGACTCAGAATTTTTCTCCCTACATAAATAATCAATATTCGCAAAAGAGAAAAATTTAAAAAAAAAAGAAGAAGAAATTTCAAATTAGAAACTAAAAGTATACATTGAAGATTTTCGTTCAGGCTGGGACTCGAACCCAGGGCCACTCGCTTGGAAGCCTAACACTCTGGCCATTAGTCTATGGGAGCTCTGTCGGTGGGAGTTTTAAATATAATAAAAACAAAAAATGCACCTTGGTAATTGTTTATTTAAACACTTTGAAATCTTCGTATCGAAAAATTAAACTGACTCAGAATTTTCTTCCCTACATAAATAATCAATAATTGCAAAGGAAAGAAATTGAAAAAAAAAAGAATTTTCAAATTAGAAAAGAAATATATACATTGAAGATATTCGCTCCGGCTGGGACTCGAACCCAGGCCACTCGCTTGGAAGACCAGCGGTCTAGCCATTAGGCTATCGGAGTTCTGTCGAGCGGAGTCTTACTGCCTGACTGATACTGCCTGACTGACAGACTGACTCACTGACTGACTGATACTGACTGACTGACTCACTGACTGACCGAGACTGACTGACTAACTGCCTGACTGACTGAGACTGGACTGACTGACTGACTGAGACTGACTGACTGACTGCTTGACTCTCTGACTGGCTATTTCACTGACTGACTGAATGACTAAATGACTGACTGACACTGACTGACTGACTGCTTGACTACCTGACTGACTGCTTGACTGACTAACTGACTGGACAGGACTGACCGACTGACTGACAGACTGACTGAATAAGGATGACTGACAGACTGACTGAATAAGGCTGACTGACTGACTGACTGACAGACTGACTGAATAAGGCTGACCGACTGACTGACTGCCTGACTGACTGACTGACTGAATGACTGACTGACTGACTGACCGAGACTGACTGACTGACTGACTGAGACTGGACTGGACTGACTGACTGACTGACTGACTGAGACTGACTGACTGCTTTAGTGACTAACTGACTGCACAGGACTGACCGACTGACTGACTGACTGACTGCCTGACTGACTGACTGACTGAATGACTGACTGACTGAGGCTAAATGACTGACTGCTTGACTGACTGGCTGAAGGACTAACTGACTGACTGAGTGACTGACTGACTGGACTGACTGACTGAGACTGAATGACTGAGTGCTTGACTGATTGACTGTCAGACTGACTGACTGACTTCGCAAAAGGGAAAAATAAAAAAAAAGAATTATAAAATTAGAAAAAAATATTTGCATTTAAGATTTCCTTTCCGGCTGGGATTTGAACCCAGGGCGACACTCATGGAAGCCCAACGCTCTCGCCAATATACTATCGGATCTCTGTTGATCGGTGTCTTAATTATAATAAAAACAAAAAATGCACCTTAGTAATTATTGATCTAAAATCTTTGAAATCTAAAGGTCGAATGATTAAACTGACTCAGAATTTTCTTCCGTACATAAATAATCCATATTTGCAAAAGAAAGAAATTGAAAAAAAAAAGAATCTTCAAATTAGAAGAGAAATATGTACATGGAAGATTTTCGTTCCGGCCGGGACTCGAACCCAGTACCACGCGCTTGGAACCCAACGGTCTAGCCATTAGGCTATCGGAGCTCTGTCGATGGAAGTCTTAAATATAATAAAAACAAAAAATGCACCTTGGTAATTATTGATTCAAACACTTTGAAATTTACAGGTCGAATAATTAAACTGACTCAGAATTTTTCTCCCTACATAAATAATCAATATTCGCAAAAGAGAAAAATTAAAAAAAAAGAAGAAGAAATTTCAAATTAGAAACTAAAAGTATACATTGAAGATTTTCGTTCAATCTGGGACTCGAACCCAGGGCCACTCGCTTGGAAGCCTAACACTCTAGCCATTAGTCTATGGGAGCTCTGTCGGTGGGAGTTTTAAATATAATAAAACCAAAAAATGCACCTTGGTAATTGTTTATTTAAACACTTTGAAATCTTCGTGTCGAAAAATTAAACTGACTCAGAATTTTCTTCCCTACATAAATAATCAATAATTGCAAAGGAAAGAAGTTGAAAAAAAAAAGAATTTTCAAATTAGAAAAGAAATATATACATTGAAGATATTCGCTCCGGCTGGGACTCGAACCCAGGCCACTCGCTTGGAAGACCAGCGGTCTAGCCATTAGGCTATCGGAGTTCTGTCGCGGAGTCTTACTGCCTGACTGATACTGCCTGACTGACAGACTGACTCACTGACTGACTGATACTGACTGACTGACTCACTGACTGACCGAGACTGACTGACTAACTGCCTGACTGACTGAGACTGGTCTGACTGACTGACTGACTGACTGACTGACTAACTGACTGACTGAGACTGACTGACTGACTGCTTGACTCTCTAACTGGCTATTTCACTGACTGACTGAATGACTTAATGACTGACTGACACTGACTGACTGACTGCTTGACTACCTGACTGACTGCTTGACTGACTAACTGACTGGACAGGACTGACCGACTGACAGACTGACTGAATAAGGATGACTGACAGACTGACTGAATAAGGCTGACTGACTGACTGACTGACAGACTGACTGAATAAGGCTGACCGACTGACTGACTGCCTGACTGACTGACTGAATGACTGACTGACTGACCGAGACTGACTGACTGACTGACTGAGACTGGACTGGACTGACTGACTGACTGACTGACTGAGACTGACTGACTGCTTTAGTGACTAACTGACTGCACAGGACTGACCGACTGACTGACTGACTGACTGCCTGACTGACTGACTGACTGAATGACTGACTGACTGAGACTAAATGACTGACTGCTTGACTGACTGGCTGAAGGACTAACTGACTGACTGAGTGACTGACTGACTGGACTGACTGACTGAGACTGAATGACTGAGTGCTTGACTGATTGACTGTCAGACTGACTGACTGACTTCGCAAAAGGGAAAAATAAAAAAAAAAAGAATTATAAAATTAGAAAAAAATATTTGCACTTAAGATTTCCTTTCCGGCCGGGACTCGAACCCAGCACCACGCGCTAGGAACCCAACGGTCTAGCCATTAGGCTATCGGAGCTCTGTCGATGGAAGTCTTAAATATAATAAAAACAAAAAATGCACCTTGGTAATTATTGATTCAAACACTTTGAAATTTACAGGTCGAATAATTAAACTGACTCAGAATTTTTCTCCCTACATAAATAATCAATATTCGCAAAAGAGAAAAATTAAAAAAAAAGAAGAAGAAATTTCAAATTAGAAACTAAAAGTATACATTGAAGATTTTCGTTCAGGCTGGGACTCGAACCCAGGGCCACTCGCTTGGAAGCCTAACACTCTGGCCATTAGTCTATGGGAGCTCTGTCGGTGGGAGTTTTAAATATAATAAAAACAAAAAATGCACCTTGGTAATTGTTTATTTAAACACTTTGAAATCTTCGTGTCGAAAAATTAAACTGACTCAGAATTTTCTTCCCTACATAAATAATCAATAATTGCAAAGGAAAGAAATTGAAAAAAAAAAGAATTTTCAAATTAGAAAAGAAATATATACATTGAAGATATTCGCTCCGGCTGGGACTCGAACCCAGGCCACTCGCTTGGAAGACCAGCGGTCTAGCCATTAGGCTATCGGAGTTCTGTCGAGCGGAGTCTTACTGCCTGACTGATACTGCCTGACTGACAGACTGACTCACTGACTGACTGATACTGACTGACTGACTCACTGACTGACCGAGACTGACTGACTAACTGCCTGACTGACTGAGACTGGACTGACTGACTGACTGACTGACTGACTGACTAACTGACTGACTGAGACTGACTGACTGACTGCTTGACTCTCTGACTGGCTATTTCACTGACTGACTGACACTGACTGACTGACTGCTAGACTACCTGACTGACTGCTTGACTGACTAACTGACTGGACAGGACTGACCGACTGACTGACTGACAGACTGACTGAATAAGGATGACTGACAGACTGACTGAATAAGGCTGACTGACTGACTGACTGACAGACTGACTGAATAAGGCTGACCGACTGACTGACTGCCTGACTGACTGACTGACTGAATGACTGACTGACTGACTGACCGAGACTGACTGACTGACTGACTGAGACTGGACTGGACTGACTGACTGACTGAGACTGACTGACTGCTTTAGTGACTAACTGACTGCACAGGACTGACCGACTGACTGACTGACTGACTGCCTGACTGACTGACTGACTGAATGACTGACTGACTGAGGCTAAATGACTGACTGCTTGACTGACTGGCTGAAGGACTAACTGACTGACTGAGTGACTGACTGACTGGACTGACTGACTGAGACTGAATGACTGAGTGCTTGACTGATTGACTGTCAGACTGACTGACTGACTTCGCAAAAGGGAAAAATAAAAAAAAAAGAATTATAAAATTAGAAAAAAATATTTGCATTTAAGATTTCCTTTCCGGCTGGGATTTGAACCCAGGGCGACACTCATGGAAGCCCAACGCTCTCGCCAATATACTATCGGATCTCTGTTGATCGGTGTCTTAATTATAATAAAAACAAAAAATGCACCTTAGTAATTATTGATCTAAAATCTTTGAAATCTAAAGGTCGAATGATTAAACTGACTCAGAATTTTCTTCCGTACATAAATAATCCATATTTGCAAAAGAAAGAAATTGAAAAAAAAAAGAATCTTCAAATTAGAAGAGAAATATGTACATGGAAGATTTTCGTTCCGGCCGGGACTCGAACCCAGTACCACGCGCTTGGAACCCAACGGTCTAGCCATTAGGCTATCGGAGCTCTGTCGATGGAAGTCTTAAATATAATAAAAACAAAAAATGCACCTTGGTAATTATTGATTCAAACACTTTGAAATTTACAGGTCGAATAATTAAACTGACTCAGAATTTTTCTCCCTACATAAATAATCAATATTCGCAAAAGAGAAAAATTAAAAAAAAAAGAAGAAGAAATTTCAAATTAGAAACTAAAAGTATACATTGAAGATTTTCGTTCAGGCTGGGACTCGAACCCAGGGCCACTCGCTTGGAAGCCTAACACTCTAGCCATTAGTCTATGGGAGCTCTGTCGGTGGGAGTTTTAAATATAATAAAAACAAAAAATGCACCTTGGTAATTGTTTATTTAAACACTTTGAAATCTTTGTGTCGAAAAATTAAACTGACTCAGAATTTTCTTCCCTACATAAATAATCAATAACTGACTGACTGACTGAGACTGACTGACTGCTTTAGTGACTAACTGACTGCACAGGACTGACCGACTGACTGACTGACTGACTGCCTGACTGAATGACTGACTGACTGAGACTAAATGACTGACTGCTTGACTGACTGGCTGAAGGACTAACTGACTGACTGAGTGACTGACTGACTGGACTGACTGACTGAGACTGAATGACTGAGTGCTTGACTGATTGACTGTCAGACTGACTGACTGACTTCGCAAAAGGGAAAAATAAAAAAAAAAGAATTATAAAATTAGAAAAAAATATTTGCATTTAAGATTTCCTTTCCGGCTGGGATTTGAACCCAGGGCAACACTCATGGAAGCCCAACGCTCTCGCCAATATACTATCGGATCTCTGTTGATCGGTGTCTTAATTATAATAAAAACCAAAATTGCACCTTAGTAATTATTGATCTAAAATCTTTGAAATCTAAAGGTCGAATGATTAAACTGACTCAGAATTTTCTTCCGTACATAAATAATCCATATTTGCAAAAGAAAGAAATTGAAAAAAAAAAGAATCTTCAAATTAGAAGAGAAATATATACATGGAAGATTTTCGTTCCGGCCGGGACTCGAACCCAGTACCACGCGCTTGGAACCCAACGGTCTAGCCATTAGGCTATCGGAGCTCTGTCGATGGAAGTCTTAAATATAATAAAAACAAAAAATGCACCTTAGTAATTATTGATTCAAACACTTTGAAATTTACAGGTCGAATAATTAAACTGACTCAGAATTTTTCTCCCTACATAAATAATCAATATTCGCAAAAGAGAAAAATTAAAAAAAAAAGAAGAAGAAATTTCAAATTAGAAACTTAAAGTATACAATGAAGATTTTCGTTCAGGCTGGGACTCGAACCCAGGGCCACTCGCTTGGAAGCCTAACACTCTAGCCATTAGTCTATGGGAGCTCTGTCGGTGGGAGTTTTAAATATAATAAAAATGCACCTTGGTAATTGTTTATTTAAACACTTTGAAATCTTCGTGTCGAAAAATTAAACTGACTCAGAATTTTCTTCCCTACATAAATAATCAATAATTGCAAAGGAAAGAAATTGAAAAAAAAAAGAATTTTCAAATTAGAAAAGAAATATATACATTGAAGATATTCGCTCCGGCTGGGACTCGAACCCAGGCCACTCGCTTGGAAGACCAGCGGTCTAGCCATTAGGCTATCGGAGTTCTGACGAGCGGAGTCTTACTGCCTGACTGATACTGCCTGACTGACAGACTGACTCACTGACTGACTGATACTGACTGACTGACTCACTGACTGACCGAGACTGACTGACTAACTGCCTGACTGACTGAGACTGGACTGACTGACTGACTGACTGACTGACTGACTGACTAACTGACTGACTGAGACTAACTGACTGACTGCTTGACTCTCTGACTGGCTATTTCACTGACTGACTGAATGACTAAATGACTGACTGACACTGACTGACTGACTGCTTGACTACCTGACTGACTGCTTGACTGACTAACTGACTGGACAGGACTGACCGACTGACTGACTGACAGACTGACTGAATAAGGATGACTGACAGACTGACTGAATAAGGCTGACTGACTGACTGACTGACAGACTGACTGAATAAGGCTGACCGACTGACTGACTGCCTGACTGACTGAATGACTGACTGACTGACTGACCGAGACTGACTGACTGACTGACTGAGACTGGACTGGACTGACTGACTGACTGACTGACTGACTAACTGACTGACTGAGACTGACTGACTGACTGCTTGACTCTCTGACTGGCTATTTCACTGACTGACTGAATGACTAAATGACTGACTGACACTGACTGACTTACTGCTTGACTACCTGACTGACTGCTTGACTGTCTAACTGACTGGACAGGACTGACCGACTGACTGACTGACAGACTGACTGAATAAGGATGACTGACAGACTGACTGAATAAGGCTGACTGACTGACTGACTGACAGACTGACTGAATAAGGCTGACCGACTGACTGACTGCCTGACTGACTGACTGACTGAATGACTGACTGACTGACCGAGACTGACTGACTGACTGACTGAGACTGGACTGGACTGACTGACTGACTGACTGACTGAGACTGACTGCTTTAGTGACTAACTGACTGCACAGGACTGACCGACTGACTGACTGACTGACTGCCTGACTGACTGACTGACTGAATGACTGACTGACTGAGACTAAATGACTGACTGCTTGACTGACTGGCTGAAGGACTAACTGACTGACTGAGTGACTGACTGACTGGACTGACTGACTGAGACTGAATGACTGAGTGCTTGACTGATTGACTGTCAGACTGACTGACTGACTTCGCAAAAGGGAAAAATAAAAAAAAAAAGAATTATAAAATTAGAAAAAAATATTTGCATTTAAGATTTCCTTTCCGGCCGGGACTCGAACCCAGTACCACGCGCTAGGAACCCAACGGTCTAGCCATTAGGCTATCGGAGCTCTGTCGATGGAAGTCTTAAATATAATAAAAACAAAAAATGCACCTTGGTAATTATTGTTCAAACACTTTGAAATTTACAGGTCGAATAATTAAACTGACTCAGAATTTTTCTCCCTACATAAATAATCAATATTCGCAAAAGAGAAAAATTAAAAAAAAAGAAGAAGAAATTTCAAATTAGAAACTAAAAGTATACATTGAAGATTTTCGTTCAGGCTGGGACTCGAACCCAGGGCCACTCGCTTGGAAGCCTAACACTCTAGCCATTAGTCTATGGGAGCTCTGTCGGTGGGAGTTTTAAATATAATAAAAACAAAAAATGCACCTTGGTAATTGTTTATTTAAACACTTTGAAATCTTCGTGTCGAAAAATTAAACTGACTCAGAATTTTCTTCCCTACATAAATAATCAATAATTGCAAAGGAAAGAAATTGAAAAAAAAAAGAATTTTCAAATTAGAAAAGAAATATATACATTGAAGATATTCGCTCCGGCTAGGACTCGAACCCAGGCCACTCGCTTGGAAGACCAGCGGTCTAGCCATTAGGCTATCGGAGTTCTGTCGAGCGGAGTCTTACTGCCTGACTGATACTGCCTGACTGACAGACTGACTCATGACTGACTGATACTGACTGACTGACTCACTGACTGACCGAGACTGACTGACTAACTGCCTGACTGACTGAGACTGGACTGTCTGACTGACTGACTGACTGACTGACTAACTGACTGACTGAGACCTACTGACTGACTGCTTGACTCTCTGACTGGCTATTTCACTGACTGACTGAATGACTAAATAACTGACTGACACTGACTGACTGACTGCTTGACTACCTGACTGACTGCTTGACTGACTAACTGACTGGACAGGACTGACCGACTGACTGACTGACAGACTGACTGAATAAGGATGACTGACAGACTGACTGAATAAGGCTGACTGACTGACTGACTGACAGACTGACTGAATAAGGCTGACCGACTGACTGACTGCCTGACTGACTGACTGACTGAATGACTGACTGACCGAGACTGACTGACTGACTTACTGACTGACTGAGACTGGACTGGACTGACTGACTGACTGACTGACTGAGACTGACTGACTGCTTTAGTGACTAACTGACTGCACAGGACTGACCGACTGACTGACTGACTGAGACTGAATGACTGACTGACTGACTGAATGACTGACTGACTGAGACTAAATGACTGACTGCTTGACTGACTGGCTGAAGGACTAACTGACTGACTGAGTGACTGACTGACTAGACTGACTGACTGAGACTGAATGACTGAGTGCTTGACTGATTGACTGTCAGACTGACTGACTGACTTCGCAAAAGGGAAAAATAAAAAAAAAAGAATTATAAAATTAGAAAAAAATATTTGCATTTAAGATTTCCTTTCCGGCTGGGATTTGAACCCAGGGCGACACTCATGGAAGCCCAACGCTCTCGCCAATATACTATCGGATCTCTGTTAATCGGTGTCTTAATTATAATAAAAACAAAAAATGCACCTTAGTAATTATTGATCTAAAATCTTTGAAATCTAAAGGTCGAATGATTAAACTGACTCAGAATTTTCTTCCGTACATAAATAATCCATATTTGCAAAAGAAAGAAATTGAAAAAAAAAAAGAATCTTCAAATTAGAAGAGAAATATATACATAGAAGATTTTCGTTCCGGCCGGGACTCGAACCCAGTACCACGCGCTTGGAACCCAACGGTCTAGCCATTAGGCTATCGGAGCTCTGTCGATGGAAGTCTTAAATATAATAAAAACAAAAAATGCACCTTGGTAATTATTGATTCAAACACTTTGAAATTTACAGGTCGAATAATTAAACTGACTCAGAATTTTTCTCCCTACATAAATAATCAATATTCGCAAAAGAGAAAAATTAAAAAAAAAAGAAGAAGAAATTTCAAATTAGAAACTAAAAGTATACATTGAAGATTTTCGTTCAGGCTGGGACTCGAACCCAGGGCCACTCGCTTGGAAGCCTAACACTCTAGCCATTAGTCTATGGGAGCTCTGTCTTTGGGAGTTTTAAATATAATAAAAACAAAAAATGCACCTTGGTAATTGTTTATTTAAACACTTTGAAATCTTCATGTCGAAAAATTAAACTGACTCAGAATTTTCTTCCCTACATAAATAATCAATAATTGCAAAGGAAAGAAATTGAAAAAAAAAAAGAATTTTCAAATTAGAAAAGAAATATATACATTGAAGATATTCGCTCCGGCTGGGACTCGAACCCAGGCCACTCGCTTGGAAGACCAGCGGTCTAGCCATTAGGCTATCGGAGTTCTGTCGAGCGGAGTCTTACTGCCTGACTGATACTGCCTGACTGACTCACTGACTGACTGATACTGACTGACTGACTCACTGACTGACCGAGACTGACTGACTAACTGCCTGACTGACTGAGACTGGACTGACTGACTGACTGACTGACTGACTGACTGACTAACTGACTGACTGAGACTGACTGACTGACTGCTTGACTCTCTGACTGGCTATTTCACTGACTGACTGAATGACTAAATAACTGACTGACACTGACTGACTGACTGCTTGACTGACTAACTGACTGGACAGGACTGACCGACTGACTGACTGACAGACTGACTGAATAAGGATGACTGACAGACTGACTGAATAAGGCTGACTGACTGACTGACTGACAGACTGACTGAATAAGGCTGACCGAGTGACTGACTGCCTGACTGACTGAATGACTGACTGACTGACTGACCGAGACTGACTGACTGACTGACTGAGACTGGACTGGACTGACTGACTGACTGACTGACTGAGACTGACTGCTTTAGTGACTAACTGACTGCACAGGACTGACCGACTGACTGACTGACTGACTGCCTGACTGAATGACTGACTGACTGAGACTAAATGACTGACTGCTTGACTGACTGGCTGAAGGACTAACTGACTGGACTGACTGACTGAGACTGAATGACTGAGTGCTTGACTGATTGACTGTCAGACTGACTGACTGACTTCGCAAAAGGGAAAAATAAAAAAAAAAGAATTATAAAATTAGAAAAAAATATTTGCATTTAAGATTTCCTTTCCGGCCGGGACTCGAACCCAGTACCACGCGCTAGGAACCCAACGGTCTAGCCATTAGGCTATCGGAGCTCTGTCGATGGAAGTCTTAAATATAATAAAAACAAAAAATGCACCTTGGTAATTATTGTTCAAACACTTTGAAATTTACAGGTCGAATAATTAAACTGACTCAGAATTTTTCTCCCTACATAAATAATCAATATTCGCAAAAGAGAAAAATTAAAAAAAAGAAGAAGAAATTTCAAATTAGAAACTAAAAGTATACATTGAAGATTTTCGTTCAGGCTGGGACTCGAACCCAGGGCCACTCGCTTGGAAGCCTAACACTCTAGCCATTAGTCTATGGGAGCTCTGTCGGTGGGAGTTTTAAATAAAATAAAAACAAAAAATGCACCTTGGTAATTGTTTATTTAAACACTTTGAAATCTTTGTGTCGAAAAATTAAACTGACTCAGAATTTTCTTCCCTACATAAATAATCAATAATTGCAAAGGAAAGAAATTGAAAAAAAAAAGAATTTTCAAATTAGAAAAGAAATATATACATTGAAGATATTCGCTCCGGCTACGACTCGAACCCAGGCCACTCGCTTGGAAGACCAGCGGTCTAGCCATTAGGCTATCGGAGTTCTGTCGAGCGGAGTCTTACTGCCTGACTGATACTGCCTGACTGACAGACTGACTCATGACTGACTGATACTGACTGACTGACTCACTGACTGACCGAGACTGACTGACTAACTGCCTGACTGACTGAGACTGGACTGACTGACTGACTGACTGACTGACTGACTAACTGACTGACTGAGACTGACTGACTGACTGCTTGACTCTCTGACTGGCTATTTCACTGACTGACTGAATGACTAAATGACTGACTGACACTGACTGACTGACTGCTTGACTACCTGACTGACTGCTTGACTGACTAACTGACTGGACAGGACTGACCGACTGACTGACTGACAGACTGACTGAATAAGGTTGACTGACAGACTGACTGAATAAGGCTGACTGACTGACTGACTGACAGACTGACTGAATAAGGCTGACCGACTGACTGACTGCCTGACTGACTGACTGACTGAATGACTGACTGACTGACTGACCGAGACTGACTGACTGACTGACTGAGACTGGACTGGACTGACTGACTGACTGATTGACTGAGACTGACTGACTGCTTTAGTGACTAACTGACTGCACAGGACTGACCGACTGACTGACTGACTGAGACTGAATGACTGAGTGCTTGACTGATTGACTGTCAGACTGACTGACTGACTTCGCAAAAGGGAAAAATAAAAAAAAAGAATTATAAAATTAGAAAAAAATATTTGCATTTAAGATTTTCTTTCCGGCCGGGACTCGAACCCAGTACCACGCGCTAGGAACCCAACGGTCTAGCCATTAGGCTATCGGAGCTCTGTCGATGGAAGTCTTAAATATAATAAAAACAAAAAATGCACCTTGGTAATTATTGCTTCAAACACTTTGAAATTTACAGGTCGAATAATTAAACTGACTCAGAATTTTTCTCCCTACATAAATAATCAATATTCGCAAAAGAGAAAAATTAAAAAAAAAAGAAGAAGAAATTTCAAATTAGAAACTAAAAGTATACATTGAAGATTTTCGTTCAGGCTGGGACTCGAACCCAGGGCCACTCGCTTGGAAGCCTAACACTCTAGCCATTAGTCTATGGGAGCTCTGTCGGTGGGAGTTTTAAATATAATAAAAACAAAAAATGCACCTTGGTAATTGTTTATTTAAACACTTTGAAATCTTCGTGTCGAAAAATTAAACTGACTCAGAATTTTCTTTCCTACATAAATAATCAATAATTGCAAAGTAAAGAAATTGAAAAAAAAAAAGAATTTTCAAATTAGAAAAGAAATATATACATTGAAGATATTCGCTCCGGCTGGGTCTCGAACCCAGGCCACTCGCTTGGAAGACCAGCGGTCTAGCCATTAGGCTATCGGAGTTCTGTCGAGCGGAGTCTTACTGCCTGACTGATACTGCCTGACTGACAGACTGACTCACTGACTGACTGATACTGACTGACTGACCCACTGACTGACCGAGACTGACTGACTAACTGCCTGACTGACTGAGACTGAAGTGACTGACTGACTGACTGACTGACTGACTGACTAACTGACTGAGACTGACTGACTGACTGCTTGACTCTCTGACTGGCTATTTCACTGACTGACTGAATGACTAAATGACTGACTGACACTGACTGACTGACTGCTTGACTACCTGACTGACTGCTTGACTGACTAACTGACTGGACAGGACTGACCGACTGACTGACTGACAGACTGACTGAATAAGGATGACTGACAGACTGACTGAATAAGGCTGACTGACTGACTGACTGACTGACAGACTGACTGAATAAGGCTGACCGACTGACTGACTGCCTGACTGACTGACTGACTGAATGACTGACTGACTGACTGACCGAGACTGACTGACTGACTGACTGAGACTGGACTGGACTGACTGACTGACTGACTGACTGAGACTGACTGACTGCTTTAGTGACTAACTGACTGCACAGGACTGACCGACTGACTGACTGACTGACTGCCTGACTGACTGACTGACTGAATGACTGACTGACTGAGACTAAATGACTGACTGCTTGACTGACTGACTGGACTGACTGACTGAGACTGAATGACTGAGTGCTTGACTGATTGACTGTCAGACTGACTGACTGACTTCGCAAAAGGGAAAAATAAAAAAAAAAGAATTATAAAATTAGAAAAAAATATTTGCATTTAAGATTTCCTTTCCGGCTGGGATTTGAACCCAGGGCGACACTCATGGAAGCCCAACGCTCTCGCCAATATACTATCGGAACTCTGTTGATCGGTGTCTTAATTATAATTAAAACAAAAAATGCACCTTAGTAATTATTGATCTAAAATCTTTGAAATCTAAAGGTCGAATGATTAAACTGACTCAGAATTTTCTTCCGTACATAAATAATCCATATTTGCAAAAGAAAGAAATTGAAAAAAAAAAGAATCTTCAAATTAGAAGAGAAATATATACATGGAAGATTTTCGTTCCGGCCGGGACTCGAACCCAGTACCACGCGCTTGGAACCCAACGGTCTAGCCATTAGGCTATCGGAGCTCTGTCGATGGAAGTCTTAAATATAACAAAAACAAAAAATGCACCTTGGCAATTATTGATTCAAACACTTTGAAATTTACAGGTCGAATAATTAAACTGACTCAGAATTTTTCTCCATACATAAATAATCAATATTCGCAAAAGAGAAAAATTAAAAAAAAAAGAAGAAGAAATTTCAAATTAGAAACTAAAAGTATACTTTGAAGATTTTCGTTCAGGCTGGGACTCAAACCCAGGGCCACTTGCTTGGAAGCCTAACACTCTAGCCATTAGTCTATGGGAGCTCTGTCGGTGGGAGTTTTAAATATAATAAAAACAAAAAATGCACCTTGGTAATTGTTTATTTAAACACTTTGAAATCTTCGTGTCGAAAAATTAAACTGACTCAGAATTTTCTTCCCTACATAAATAATCAATAATTGCAAAGGAAAGAAATTGAAAAAAAAAAGAATTTTCAAATTAGAAAAGAAATATATACATTGAAGATATTCGCTCCGGCTGGGACTCGAACCCAGGCCACTCGCTTGGAAGACCAGCGGTCTAGCCATTAGGCTATCGGAGTTCTGTCGAACGGAGTCTTACTGCCTGACTGACAGACTGACTCACTGACTGACTGATACTGACTGACTGACTCACTGACTGACCGAGACTGACTGACTAACTGCCTGACTGACTGAGACTGGACTGACTGACTGACTGACTGACTGACGGACTAACTGACTGA
This sequence comes from Uloborus diversus, assembly GCF_026930045.1. Classification (NCBI taxonomy): domain Eukaryota; kingdom Metazoa; phylum Arthropoda; class Arachnida; order Araneae; family Uloboridae; genus Uloborus; species Uloborus diversus. Next base: position 96,362,768 of record NC_072732.1, on the reverse strand, counting down.
CTGAGACTGACTGACTGACTGCTTGACTCTCTGACTGGCTATTTCACTGACTGACTGCTTGACTGACTAACTGACTGGACAGGACTGACCGACTGACTGACTGACAGACTGACTGAATAAGGATGACTGACAGACTGACTGAATAAGGCTGACTGACTGACTGACTGACAGACTGACTGAATAAGGCTGACCGACTGACTGACTGCCTGACTGACTGACTGACTGAATGACTGACTGACTGACTGACCGAGACTGACTGACTGACTGACTGAGACTGGACTGGACTGACTGACTGAGACTGACTGACTGCTTTAGTGACTAACTGACTGCACAGGACTGACCGACTGACTGACTGACTGACTGCCTGACTGACTGACTGACTGAATGACTGACTGACTGAGACTAAATGACTGACTGCTTGACTGACTGGCTGAAGGACTAACTGACTGACTGAGTGACTGACTGACTGGACTGACTGACTGAGACTGAATGACTGAGTGCTTGACTGATTGACTGTCAGACTGACTGACTGACTTCGCAAAAGGGAAAAATAAAAAAAAAAGAATTATAAAATTAGAAAAAAATATTTGCATTTAAGATTTCCTTTCCGGCCGGGACTCGAACCCAGTACCACGCGCTAGGAACCCAACGGTCTAGCCATTAGGCTATCGGAGCTCTGTCGATGGAAGTGTTAAATATAATAAAAACAAAAAATGCACCTTGGTAATTATTGATTCAAACACTTTGAAATTTACAGGTCGAATAATTAAACTGACTCAGAATTTTTCTCCCTACATAAATAATCAATATTCGCAAAAGAGAAAAATTAAAAAAAAAAAAAGAAGAAGAAATTTCAAATTAGAAACTAAAAGTATACATTGAAGATTTTCGTTCAGGCTGGGACTCGAACCCAGGGCCACTCGCTTGGAAGCCTAACACTCTAGCCACTAGTCTATGGGAGCTCTGTCGGTGGGAGTTTTAAATATAATAAAAACAAAAAATGCACCTTGGTAATTGTTTATTTAAACACTTTGAAATCTTCGTGTCGAAAAATTAAACTGACTCAGAATTTTCTTCCCTACATAAATAATCAATAATTGCAAAGGAAAGAAATTGAAAAAAAAAAGAATTTTCAAATTAGAAAAGAAATATATACATTGAAGATATTCGCTCCGGCTGGGACTCGAACCCAGGCCACTCGCTTGGAAGACCAGCGGTCTAGCCATTAGGCTATCGGAGTTCTGTCGAGCGGAGTCTTACTGCCTGACTGATACTGCCTGACTGACAGACTGACTCACTGACTGACTGATACTGACTGACTGACTCACTGACTGACCGAGACTGACTGACTAACTGCCTGACTGACTGAGACTGGACTGACTGACTGACTGACTGACTAACTGACTGACTGAGACTGACTGACTGACTGCTTGACTCTCTGACTGGCTATTTCACAGACTGACTGAATGACTAAATGACTGACTGACACTGACTGACTGACTGCTTGACTACCTGACTGACTGCTTGACTGACTAACTGACTGGACAGGACTGACCGACTGACTGACTGACAGACTGACTGAATAAGGATGACTGACAGACTGACTGAATAAGGCTGACTGACTGACTGACTGACAGACTGACTGAATAAGGCTGACCGACTGACTGACTGCCTGACTGACTGACTGACTGAATGACTGACTGACTGACTGACCGAGACTGACTGACTGACTGACTGAGACTGGACTGGACTGACTGACTGACTGACTGACTGAGACTGACTGACTGCTTTAGTGACTAACTGACTGCACAGGACTGACCGACTGACTGACTGACTGACTGCCTGACTGACTGACTGACTGAATGACTGACTGACTGAGACTAAATGACTGACTGCTTGACTGACTGGCTGAAGGACTAACTGACTGACTGAGTGACTGACTGACTGGACTGACTGACTGAGACTGAATGACTGAGTGCTTGACTGATTGACTGTCAGACTGACTGACTGACTTCGCAAAAGGGAAAAATAAAAAAAAAAGAATTATAAAATTAGAAAAAAATATTTGCATTTAAGATTTCCTTTCCGGCCGGGACTCGAACCCAGTACCACGCGCTAGGAACCCAACGGTCTAGCCATTAGGCTATCGGAGCTCTGTCGATGGAAGTCTTAAATATAATAAAAACAAAAAATGCACCTTGGCAATTATTGATTCAAACACTTTGAAATTTACAGGTCGAATAATTAAACTGACTCAGAATTTTTCTCCCTACATAAATAATCAATATTCGCAAAAGAGAAAAATTAAAAAAAAAGAAGAAGAAATTTCAAATTAGAAACTAAAAGTATACATTGAAGATTTTCGTTCAGGCTGGGACTCGAACCCAGGGCCACTCGCTTGGAAGCCTAACACTCTAGCCATTAGTCTATGGGAGCTCTGTCGGTGGGAGTTTTAAATATAATAAAAACAAAAAATGCACCTTGGTAATTGTTTATTTAAACACTTTGAAATCTTCGTGTCGAAAAATTAAACTGACTCAGAATTTTCTTCCCTACATAAATAATCAATAATTGCAAAGGAAAGAAATTGAAAAAAAGAAGAATTTTCAAATCAGAAAAGAAATATATACATTGAAGATATTCGCTCCGGCTGGGACTCGAACCCAGGCCACTCGCTTGGAAGACCAGCGGTCTAGCCATTAGGCTATCGGAGTTCTGTCGAGCGGAGTCTTACTGCCTGACTGATACTGCCTGACTGACAGACTGACTCACTGACTGACTGATACTGACTGACTGACTCACTGACTGACCGAGACTGACTGACTAACTGCCTGACTGACTGAGACTGGACTGACTGACTGACTGACTGACTGACTGACTAACTGACTGACTGAGACTGACTGACTGACTGCTTGACTCTCTGACTGGCTATTTCACTGACTGACTGAATGACTAAATGACTGACTGACACTGACTGACTGACTGCTTGACTACCTGACTGACTGCTTGACTGACTAACTGACTGGACAGGACTGACCGACTGACTGACTGACAGACTGACTGAATAAGGATGACTGACAGACTGACTGAATAAGGCTGACTGACTGACTGACTGACAGACTGACTAAATAAGGCTGACCGACTGAATGACTGCCTGACTGACTGACTGACTGAATGACTGACTGACTGACTGACCGAGACTGACTGACTGACTGACTGAGACTGGACTGGACTGACTGACTGACTGACTGACTGAGACTGACTGACTGCTTTAGTGACTAACTGACTGCACAGGACTGACCGACTGACTGACTGACTGACTGTCTGACTGACTGACTGACTGAATGACTGACTGACTGAGACTAAATGACTGACTGCTTGACTGACTGACTGGACTGACTGACTGAGACTGAATGACTGAGTGCTTGACTGATTGACTGTCAGACTGACTGACTGACTTCGCAAAAGGGAAAAATAAAAAAAAAAGAATTATAAAATTAGAAAAAAATATTTGCATTTAAGATTTCCTTTCCGGCTGGGATTTGAACCCAGGGCGACACTCATGGAAGCCCAACGCTCTCGCCAATATACTATCGGATCTCTGTTGATCGGTGTCTTAATTATAATTAAAACAAAAAATGCACCTTAGTAATTATTGATCTAAAATCTTTGAAATCTAAAGGTCGAATGATTAAACTGACTCAGAATTTTCTTCCGTACATAAATAATCCATATTTGCAAAAGAAAGAATTTGAAAAAAAAAAGAATCTTCAAATTAGAAGAGAAATATATACATGGAAGATTTTCGTTCCGGCCGGGACTCGAACCCAGTACCACGCGCTTGGAACCCAACGGTCTAGCCATTAGGCTATCGGAGCTCTGTCGATGGAAGTCTTACATATAATAAAAACAAAAAATGCACCTTGGCAATTATTGATTCAAACACTTTGAAATTTACAGGTCGAATAATTAAACTGACTCAGAATTTTTCTCCCTACATAAATAATCAATATTCGCAAAAGAGAAAAATTAAAAAAAAAGAAGAAGAAATTTCAAATTAGAAACTAAAAGTATACTTTGAAGATTTTCGTTCAGGCTGGGACTCGAACCCAGGGCCACTTGCTTGGAAGCCTAACACTCTAGCCATTAGTCTATGGGAGCTCTGTCGGTGGGAGTTTTAAATATAATAAAAACAAAAAATGCACCTTGGTAATTGTTTATTTAAACACTTTGAAATCTTCGTGTCGAAAAATTAAACTGACTCAGAATTTTCTTCCCTACATAAATAATCAATAATTGCAAAGGAAAGAAATTGAAAAAAAAAAAGAATTTTCAAATTAGAAAAGAAATATATACATTGAAGATATTCGCTCCGGCTGGGACTCGAACCCAGGCCACTCGCTTGGAAGACCAGCGGTCTAGCCATTAGGCTATCGGAGTTCTGTCGAGCGGAGTCTTACTGCCTGACTGACAGACTGACTCACTGACTGACTGATACTGACTGACCGAGACTGACTGACTAACTGCCTGACTGACTGACTGACTGACTGACTGACTGACTGACTAACTGACTGACTGAGACTGACTGACTGACTGCTTGACTCTCTGACTGGCTATTTCACTGACTGACTGAATGACTAAATGACTGACTGACACTGACTGACTGACTGCTTGACTACCTGACTGACTGCTTGACAGACTAACTGACTGGACAGGACTGACCGACTGACTGACTGACAGACTGACTGAATAAGGATGACTGACAGACTGACTGAATAAGGCTGACGGACTGACTGACTGACAGACTGACTGAATAAGGCTGACCGACTGACTGACTGACTGACTGACTGACTGAATGACTGACTGACTGACTGACCGAGACTGACTGACTGACTGACTGAGACTGGACTGGACTGACTGACTGACTGACTGACTGACTGACTGAGACTGACTGACTGCTTTAGTGACTAACTGACTGCACAGGACTGACCGACTGACTGACTGACTGACTGCCTGACTGACTGACTGACTGAATGACTGACTGACTGAGACTAAATGACTGACTGCTTGACTGACTGGCTGAAGGACTAACTGACTGACTGAGTGACTGACTGACTGGACTGACTGACTGAGACTGAATGACTGAGTGCTTGACTGATTGACTGTCAGACTGACTGACTGACTTCGCAAAAGGGAAAAATAAAAAAAAAAAGAATTATAAAATTAGAAAAAAATATTTGCATTTAAGATTTCCTTTCCGGCCGGGACTCGAACCCAGTACCACGCGCTAGGAACCCAACGGTCTAGCCATTAGGCTATCGGAGCTCTGTCGATGGAAGTCTTAAATATAATAAAAACAAAAAATGCACCTTTGCAATTATTGATTCAAACACTTTGAAATTTACAGGTCGAATAATTAAACTGACTCAGAATTTTTCTCCCTACATAAATAATCAATATTCGCAAAAGAGAAAAATTAAAAAAAAAAGAAGAAGAAATTTCAAATTAGAAACTAAAAGTATACATTGAAGATTTTCGTTCAGGCTGGGACTCGAACCCAGGGCCACTCGCTTGGAAGCCTAACACTCTAGCCATTAGTCTATGGGAGCTCTGTCGGTGGGAGTTTTAAATATAATAAAAACAAAAAATGCACCTTGGTAATTGTTTATTTAAACACTTTGAAATCTTCGTGTCGAAAAATTAAACTGACTCAGAATTTTCTTCCCTACATAAATAATCAATAATTGCAAAGGAAAGAAATTGAAAAAAAGGAGAATTTTCAAATTAGAAAAGAAATATATACATTGAAGATATTCGCTCCGGCTGGGACTCGAACCCAGGCCACTCGCTTGGAAGACCAGCGGTCTAGCCATTAGGCTATCGGAGTTCTGTCGAGCGGAGTCTTACTGCCTGACTGATACTGCCTGACTGACAGACTGACTCACTGACTGACTGATACTGACTGACTGACTCACTGACTGACCGAGACTGACTGACTAACTGCCTGACTGACTGAGACTGGACTGACTGACTGACTGACTGACTGAATGACTAAATGACTGACTGACACTGACTGACTGACTGCTTGACTACCTGACTGACTGCTTGACTGACTAACTGACTGGACAGGACTGACCGACTGACTGACTGACAGACTGACTGAATAAGGATGACTGACAGACTGACTGAATAAGGCTGACTGACTGTCTGACTGACTGAATGACTGACTGACTGAGACTAAATGACTGACTGCTTGACTGACTGACTGGACTGACTGACTGAGACTGAATGACTGAGTGCTTGACTGATTGACTGTCAGACTGACTGACTGACTTCGCAAAAGGGAAAAATAAAAAAAAAGAATTATAAAATTAGAAAAAAATATTTGCATTTAAGATTTCCTTTCCGGATGGGATTTGAGCCCAGGGCGACACTCATGGAAGCCCAACGCTCTCGCCAATATACTATCGGATCTCTGTTGATCGGTGTCTTAATTATAATTAAAACAAAAAAAGCACCTTAGTAATTATTGATCTAAAATCTTTGAAATCTAAAGGTCGAATGATTAAACTGACTCAGAATTTTCTTCCGTACATAAATAATCCATATTTGCAAAAGAAAGAAATTGAAAAAAAAAAGAATCTTCAAATTAGAAGAGAAATATATACATGGAAGATTTTCGTTCCGGCCGGGACTCGAACCCAGTACCACGCGCTTGGAACCCAACGGTCTAGCCATTAGGCTATCGGAGCTCTGTCGATGGAAGTCTTAAATATAATAAAAACAAAAAATGCACCTTGGCAATTATTGATTCAAACACTTTGAAATTTACAGGTCGAATAATTAAACTGACTCAGAATTTTTCTCCCTACATAAATAATCAATATTCGCAAAAGAGAAAAATTAAAAAAAAAAAGAAGAAGAAATTTCAAATTAGAAACTAAAAGTATACTTTGAAGATTTTCGTTCAGGCTGGGACTCGAACCCAGGGCCACTTGCTTGGAAGCCTAACACTCTAGCCATTAGTTTATGGGAGCTCTGTCGGTGGGAGTTTTAAATATAATAAAAACAAAAAATGCACCTTGGTAATTGTTTATTTAAACACTTTGAAATCTTCGTGTCGAAAAATTAAACTGACTCAGAATTTTCTTCCCTACATAAATAATCAATAATTGCAAAGGAAAGAAATTGAAAAAAAAAAAAGAATTTTCAAATTAGAAAAGAAATATATACATTGAAGATATTCGCTCCGGCTGGGACTCGAACCCAGGCCACTCGCTTGGAAGACCAGCGGTCTAGCCATTAGGCTATCGGAGTTCTGTCGAGCGGAGTCTTACTGCCTGACTGACAGACTGACTCACTGACTGACTAACTGCCTGACTGACTGAGACTGGACTGACTGACTGACTGACTGACTGACGGACTAACTGACTGACTGAGACTGACTGACTGACTGCTTGACTCTCTGACTGGCTATTTCACTGACTGACTGAATGACTAAATGACTGACTGACACTGACTGACTGACTGCTTGACTACCTGACTGACTGCTTGACTGACTAACTGACTGGACAGGACTGACCGACTGACTGACTGACAGACTGACTGAATAAGGATGACTGACAGACTGACTGAATAAGGCTGACTGACTGACTGACTGACAGACTGACTGAATAAGGCTGACCGCCTGACTGACTGCCTGACTGACTGACTGACTGAATGACTGACTGACTGAATGACCGAGACTGACTGACTGACTGACTGAGACTGGACTGGACTGACTGACTGACTGACTGACTGAGACTGACTGACTGCTTTAGTGACTAACTGACTGCACAGGACTGACCGACTGACTGACTGACTGACTGCACAGGACTGACCGACTGACTGACTGACTGACGGACTGAGACTAAATGACTGACTGCTTGACTGACTGGCTGAAGGACTAATTGACTGACTGAGTGACTGACTGACTGGACTGACTGACTGAGACTGAATGACTGAGTGCTTGACTGATTGACTGTCAGACTGACTGACTGACTTCGCAAAAGGGAAAAATAAAAAAAAAGAATTATAAAAAAATATTTGCATTTAAGATTTCCTTTCCGGCCGGGACTCGAACCCAGTACCACGCGCTAGGAACCCAACGGTCTAGCCATTAGGCTATCGGAGCTCTGTCGATGGAAGTCTTAAATATAATAAAAACAAAAAATGCACCTTGGTAATTATTGATTCAAACACTTTGAAATTTACAGGTCGAATAATTAAACTGACTCAGAATTTTTCTCCCTACATAAATAATCAATATTCGCAAAAGAGAAAAATTAAAAAAAAAAAAGAAGAAGGAATTTCAAATTAGAAACTAAAAGTATACATTGAAGATTTTCGTTCAGGCTGGGACTCGAACCCAGGGCCACTCGCTTGGAAGCCTAACACTCTAGCCATTAGTCTATGGGAGCTCTGTCGGTGGGAGTTTTAAATATAATAAAAACAAAAAATGCACCTTGGTAATTGTTTATTTAAACACTTTGAAATCTTCGTGTCGAAAAATTAAACTGACTCAGAATTTTCTTCCCTACATAAATAATCAATAATTGCAAAGGAAAGAAATTGAAAAAAAAAAGAATTTTCAAATTAGAAAAGAAATATATACATTGAAGATATTCGCTCCGGCTGGGACTCGAACCCAGGCCACTCGCTTGGAAGACCAGCGGTCTAGCCATTAGGCTATCGGAGTTCTGTCGAGCGGAGTCTTACTGCCTGACTGATACTGCCTGACTGACAGACTGACTCACTGACTGACTGATACTGACTGACTGACTCACTGACTGACCGAGACTGACTGACTAACTGCCTGACTGATTGAGACTGGACTGACTGACTGACTGAGTGACTGACTGACTAACTGACTGACTGAGACTGACTGACTGACTGCTTGACTCTCTGACTGGCTATTTCACTGACTGACTGAATGACTAAATGACTGACTGACACTGACTGACTGACTGCTTGACTACCTGACTGACTGCTTGACTGACTAACTGACTGGACAGGACTGACCGACTGACTGACTGACAGACTGACTGAATAAGGATGACTGACAGACTGACTGAATAAGGCTGACTGACTGACTGACTGACAGACTGACTGAATAAGGCTGACCGACTGACTGACTGCCTGACTGACTGACTGACTGACTGACTGACCGAGACTGGACTGGACTGACTGACTGACTGACTGACTGACTGACTGACTGAGACTGACTGACTGCTTTAGTGACTAACTGACTGCACAGGACTGACCGACTGACTGACTGACTGACTGCCTGACTGACTGACTGACTGAATGACTGACTGACTGAGACTAAATGACTGACTGCTTGACTGACTGGCTGAAGGACTAACTGACTGACTGAGTGACTGACTGACTGGACTGACTGACTGAGACTGAATGACTGAGTGCTTGACTGATTGACTGTCAGACTGACTGACTGACTTCGCAAAAGGGAAAAATAAAAAAAAAGAATTATAAAATTAGAAAAAAATATTTGCATTTAAGATTTCCTTTCCGGCCGGGACTCGAACCCAGTACCACGCGCTAGGAACCCAACGGTCTAGCCATTAGGCTATCGGAGCTCTGTCGATGGAAGTCTTAAATATAATAAAAACAAAAAATGCACCTTGGTAATTATTGATTCAAACACTTTGAAATTTACAGGTCGAATAATTAAACTGACTCAGAATTTTTCTCCCTACATAAATAATCAATATTCGCAAAAGAGAAAAATTAAAAAAAAAGAAGAAGGAATTTCAAATTAGAAACTAAAAGTATACATTGAAGATTTTCGTTCAGGCTGGGACTCGAACCCAGGGCCAATCGCTTGGAAGCCTAACACTCTAGCCATTAGTCTATGGGAGCTCTGTCGGTGGGAGTTTTAAATATAATAAAAACAAAAAATGCACCTTGGTAATTGTTTATTTAAACACTTTGAAATCTTCGTGTCGAAAAATTAAACTGACTCAGAATTTTCTTCCCTACATAAATAATCAATAATTGCAAAGGAAAGAAATTGAAAAAAAAAAGAATTTTCAAATTAGAAAAGAAATATATACATTGAAGATATTCGCTCCGGCTGGGACTCGAACCCAGGCCACTCGCTTGGAAGACCAGCGGTCTAGCCATTAGGCTATCGGAGTTCTGTCGAGCGGAGTCTTACTGCCTGACTGATACTGCCTGACTGACAGACTGACTCACTGACTGACTGATACTGACTGACTGACTCACTGACTGACCGAGACTGACTGACTAACTGCCTGACTGACTGAGACTGGACTGAATGACTGACTGAGTGACTGACTGACTAACTGACTGACTGAGACTGACTGACTGACTGCTTGACTCTCTGACTGGCTATTTCACTGACTGACTGAATGACTAAATGACTGACTGACACTGACTGACTGACTGCTTGACTACCTGACTGACTGCTTGACTGACTAACTGACTGGACAGGACTGACCGACTGACTGACTGACAGACTGACTGACTGACTGACTGACAGACTGACTGAATAAGGCTGACCGACTGACTGAATAAGGCTGACCGACTGACTGACTGCCTGACTGACTGACTGACTGAATGACTGACTGACTGACTGACCGAGACTGACTGACTGACTGACTGAGACTGGACTGGACTGACTGACTGACTGACTGACTGAGACTGACTGACTGCTTTAGTGACTAACTGACTGCACAGGACTGACCGACTGACTGACTGACTGACTGAATGACTGACTGGCTGAAGGACTAACTGACTGACTGAGTGACTGACTGACTGGACTGACTGACTGAGACTGAATGACTGAGTGCTTGACTGATTGACTGTCAGACTGACTGACTGACTTCGCAAAAGGGAAAAATAAAAAAAAAGAATTATGAAATTAGAAAAAAATATTTGCATTTAAGATTTCCTTTCCGGCCGGGACTCGAACCCAGTACCACGCGCTAGGAACCCAACGGTCTAGCCATTAGGCTATCGGAGCTCTGTCGATGGAAGTCTTAAATATAATAAAAACAAAAAATGCACCTTGGTAATTATTGATTCAAACACTTTGAAATTTACAGGTCGAATAATTAAACTGACTCAGAATTTTTCTCCCTACATAAATAATCAATATTCGCAAAAGAGAAAAATTAAAAAAAAAAGAAGAAGGAATTTCAAATTAGAAACTAAAAGTATACATTGAAGATTTTCGTTCAGGCTGGGACTCGAACCCAGGGCCACTCGCTTGGAAGCCTAACACTCTAGCCATTAGTCTATGGGAGCTCTGTCGGTGGGAGTTTTAAATATAATAAAAACAAAAAATGCACCTTGGTAATTGTTTATTTAAACACTTTTAAATCTTCGTGTCGAAAAATTAAACTGACTCAGAATTTTCTTCCCTACATAAATAATCAATAATTGCAAAGGAAAGAAATTGAAAAAAAAAGAATTTTCAAATTAGAAAAGAAATATATACATTGAAGATATTCGCTCCGGCTGGGACTCGAACCCAGGCCACTCGCTTGGAAGACCAGCGGTCTAGCCATTAGGCTATCGGAGTTCTGTCGTGCGGAGTCTTACTGCCTGACTGATACTGCCTGACTGACAGACTGACTCACTGACTGACTGATACTGACTGACTGACTCACTGACTGACCGAGACTGACTGACTAACTGCCTGACTGACTGAGACTGGACTGACTGACTGACTGACTGACTGACTGACTAACTGACTGACTGAGACTGACTGACTGACTGCTTGACGCTCTGACTGGCTATTTCACTGACTGACTGAATGACTAAATGACTGACTGACACTGACTGACTGACTGCTTGACTACCTGACTGACTGCTTGACTGACTAACTGACTGGACAGGACTGACCGACTGACTGACTGACAGACTGACTGAATAAGGCTGACTGACTGACTGACTGACAGACTGACTGAATGAGGCTAACCGACTGACTGAATAAGGCTGACCGACTGACTGACTGCCTGACTGACTGACTGACTGAATGACTGACTGACTGACTGACCGAGACTGACTGACTGACTGACTGAGACTGGACTGGACTGACTGACTGACTGACTGACTGAGACTGACTGACTGCTTTAGTGACTAACTGACTGCACAGGACTGACCGACTGACTGACTGACTGACTGCCTGACTGACTGACTGACTGAATGACTGACTGACTGAGACTAAATGACTGACTGCTTGACTGACTGGCTGAAGGACTAACTGAGTGACTGACTGACTGGACTGACTGACTGAGACTGAATGACTGAGTGCTTGACTGATTGACTGTCAGACTGACTGACTGACTTCGAAAAAGGGAAAAATAAAAAAAAAAGAATTATAAAATTAGAAAAAAATATTTGCATTTAAGATTTCCTTTCCGGCCGGGACTCGAACCCAGTACCACGCGCTAGGAGCCCAACGGTCTAGCCATTAGGCTATCGGAGCTCTGTCGATGGAAGTCTTAAATATAATAAAAACAAAAAATGCACCTTGGTAATTATTGATTCAAACACTTTGAAATTTACAGGTCGAATAATTAAACTGACTCAGAATTTTTCTCCCTACATAAATAATCAATATTCGCAAAAGAGAAAAATTAAAAAAAAAAGAAGAAGAAATTTCAAATTAGAAACTAAAAGTATACATTGAAGATTTTCGTTCAGGCTGGGACTCGAACCCAGGGCCACTCGCTTGGAAGCCTAACACTCTAGCCATTAGTCTATGGGAGCTCTGTCGGTGGGAGTTTTAAATATAATAAAAACAAAAAATGCACCTTGGTAATTGTTTATTTAAACACTTTGAAATCTTCGTGTCGAAAAATTAAACTGACTCAGAATTTTCTTCCCTACATAAATAATCAATAATTGCAAAGGAAAGAAATTGAAAAAAAAAAGAATTTTCAAATTAGAAAAGAAATATATACATTGAAGATATTCGCTCCGGCTGGGACTCGAACCCAGGCCACTCGCTTGGAAGACCAGCGGTCTAGCCATTAGGCTATCGGAGTTCTGTCGTGCGGAGTCTTACTGCCTGACTGATACTGCCTGACTGACAGACTGACTCACTGACTGACTGATACTGACTGACTGACTCACTGACTGACCGAGACTGACTGACTAACTGCCTGACTGACTGAGACTGGACTGACTGACTGACTGACTGACTGACTAACTGACTGACTGAGACTGACTGACTGACTGCTTGACGCTCTGACTGGCTATTTCACTGACTGACTGAATGACTAAATGACTGACTGACACTGACTGACTGACTGCTTGACTACCTGACTGACTGCTTGACTGACTAACTGACTGGACAGGACTGACCGACTGACTGACTGACAGACTGACTGAATAAGGATGACTGACAGACTGACTGAATAAGGCTGACTGACTGACTGACTGACAGACTGACTGAATAAGGCTGACCGCCTGACTGACTGCCTGACTGACTGACTGACTGAATGACTGACTGACTGAATGACCGAGACTGACTGACTGACTGACTGAGACTGGACTGGACTGACTGACTGACTGACTGACTGAGACTGACTGACTGCTTTAGTGACTAACTGACTGCACAGGACTGACCGACTGACTGACTGACTGACTGCACAGGACTGACCGACTGACTGACTGACTGACGGACTGAGACTAAATGACTGACTGCTTGACTGACTGGCTGAAGGACTAATTGACTGACTGAGTGACTGACTGACTGGACTGACTGACTGAGACTGAATGACTGAGTGCTTGACTGATTGACTGTCAGACTGACTGACTGACTTCGCAAAAGGGAAAAATAAAAAAAAAGAATTATAAAATTAGAAAAAAATATTTGCATTTAAGATTTCCTTTCCGGCCGGGACTCGAACCCAGTACCACGCGCTAGGAACCCAACGGTCTAGCCATTAGGCTATCGGAGCTCTGTCGATGGAAGTCTTAAATATAATAAAAACAAAAAATGCACCTTGGTAATTATTGATTCAAACACTTTGAAATTTACAGGTCGAATAATTAAACTGACTCAGAATTTTTCTCCCTACATAAATAATCAATATTCGCAAAAGAGAAAAATTAAAAAAAAAGAAGAAGGAATTTCAAATTAGAAACTAAAAGTATACATTGAAGATTTTCGTTCAGGCTGGGACTCGAACCCAGGGCCAATCGCTTGGAAGCCTAACACTCTAGCCATTAGTCTATGGGAGCTCTGTCGGTGGGAGTTTTAAATATAATAAAAACAAAAAATGCACCTTGGTAATTGTTTATTTAAACACTTTGAAATCTTCGTGTCGAAAAATTAAACTGACTCAGAATTTTCTTCCCTACATAAATAATCAATAATTGCAAAGGAAAGAAATTGAAAAAAAAAAGAATTTTCAAATTAGAAAAGAAATATATACATTGAAGATATTCGCTCCGGCTGGGACTCGAACCCAGGCCACTCGCTTGGAAGACCAGCGGTCTAGCCATTAGGCTATCGGAGTTCTGTCGAGCGGAGTCTTACTGCCTGACTGATACTGCCTGACTGACAGACTGACTCACTGACTGACTGATACTGACTGACTGACTCACTGACTGACCGAGACTGACTGACTAACTGCCTGACTGACTGAGACTGGACTGACTGACTGACTGAGTGACTGACTGACTAACTGACTGACTGAGACTGACTGACTGACTGCTTGACTCTCTGACTGGCTATTTCACTGACTGACTGAATGACTAAATGACTGACTGACACTGACTGACTGACTGCTTGACTACCTGACTGACTGCTTGACTGACTAACTGACTGGACAGGACTGACCGACTGACTGACTGACAGACTGACTGAATAAGGCTGACTGACTGACTGACTGACAGACTGACTTAATAAGGCTGACCGACTGACTGAATAAGGCTGACCGACTGACTGACTGCCTGACTGACTGACTGACTGAATGACTGACTGACTGACTGACCGAGACTGACTGACTGACTGACTGAGACTGGACTGGACTGACTGACTGACTGACTGACTGAGACTGACTGACTGCTTTAGTGACTAACTGACTGCACAGGACTGACCGACTGACTGACTGACTGACTGAATGACTGACTGGCTGAAGGACTAACTGACTGACTGAGTGACTGACTGACTGGACTGACTGACTGAGACTGAATGACTGAGTGCTTGACTGATTGACTGTCAGACTGACTGACTGACTTCGCAAAAGGGAAAAATAAAAAAAAAGAATTATGAAATTAGAAAAAAATATTTGCATTTAAGATTTCCTTTCCGGCCGGGACTCGAACCCAGTACCACGCGCTAGGAACCCAACGGTCTAGCCATTAGGCTATCGGAGCTCTGTCGATGGAAGTCTTAAATATAATAAAAACAAAAAATGCACCTTGGTAATTATTGATTCAAACACTTTGAAATTTACAGGTCGAATAATTAAACTGACTCAGAATTTTTCTCCCTACATAAATAATCAATATTCGCAAAAGAGAAAAATTAAAAAAAAAAAAGAAGAAGGAATTTCAAATTAGAAACTAAAAGTATACATTGAAGATTTTCGTTCAGGCTGGGACTCGAACCCAGGGCCACTCGCTTGGAAGCCTAACACTCTAGCCATTAGTCTATGGGAGCTCTGTCGGTGGGAGTTTTAAATATAATAAAAACAAAAAATGCACCTTGGTAATTGTTTATTTAAACACTTTTAAATCTTCGTGTCGAAAAATTAAACTGACTCAGAATTTTCTTCCCTACATAAATAATCAATAATTGCAAAGGAAAGAAATTGAAAAAAAAAGAATTTTCAAATTAGAAAAGAAATATATACATTGAAGATATTCGCTCCGGCTGGGACTCGAACCCAGGCCACTCGCTTGGAAGACCAGCGGTCTAGCCATTAGGCTATCGGAGTTCTGTCGAGCGGAGTCTTACTGCCTGACTGATACTGCCTGACTGACAGACTGACTGATACTGACTGACTGACTCACTGACTGACCGAGACTGACTGACTAACTGCCTGACTGACTGAGACTGGACTGACTGACTGACTGACTGACTGACTGACTGACTGACTGACTAACTGACTGACTGAGACTGACTGACTGCTTTAGTGACTAACTGACTGCACAGGACTGACCGACTGACTGACTGACTGACTGCCTGACTGACTGACTGACTGAATGACTGACTGACTGAGACTAAATGACTGACTGCTTGACTGACTGGCTGAAGGACTAACTGACTGACTGAGTGACTGACTGACTGGACTGACTGACTGAGACTGAATGACTGAGTGCTTGACTGATTGACTGTCAGACTGACTGACTGACTTCGCAAAAGGGAAAAATAAAAAAAAAAGAATTATAAAATTAGAAAAAAATATTTGCATTTAAGATTTCCTTTCCGGCCGGGACTCGAACCCAGTACCACGCGCTAGGAACCCAACGGTCTAGCCATTAGGCTATCGGAGCTCTGTCGATGGAAGTCTTAAATATAATAAAAACAAAAAATGCACCTTGGTAATTATTGATTCAAACACTTTGAAATTTACAGGTCGAATAATTAAACTGACTCAGAATTTTTCTCCCTACATAAATAATCAATATTCGCAAAAGAGAAAAATTAAAAAAAAAAGAAGAAGAAATTTCAAATTAGAAACTAAAAGTATACATTGAAGATTTTCGTTCAGGCTGGGACTCGAACCCAGGGCCACTCGCTTGGAAGCCTAACACTCTAGCCATTAGGCTATGGGAGCTCTGTCGGTGGGAGTTTTAAATATAATAAAAACAAAAAATTCACCTTTGTAATTGTTTATTTAAACACTTTGAAATCTTCGTGTCGAAAAATTAAACTGACTCAGAATTTTCTTCCCTAAATAAATAATCAATAGTTGCAAAGGAAAGAAATTGAAAAAAAAAAGAATTTTCAAATTAGAAAAGAAATATATACATTGAAGATATTCGCTCCTGCTGGGACTCGAACCCAGGCCACTCGCTTGGAAGACCAGCGGTCTAGCCATTAGGCTATCGGAGTTCTGTCGAGCGGAGTCTTACTGCCTGACTGATACTGCCTGTCTGACAGACTGACTCTCTGACTGACTGATACTGACTGACTGACTCACTGACTGACCGAGACTGACTGACTAACTGCCTGACTGACTGAGACTGGACTGACTGACTGACTGACTGACTGACTGACTAACTGACTGACTGAGACTGACTGACTGACTGCTTGACTCTCTGACTGGCTATTTCACTGACTGAGTGAATGACTAAATGACTGACTGACACTGACTGACTGACTGCTTGACTACCTGACTGACTGCTTGACTGACTAACTGACTGGACAGGACTGACCGACTGACTGACTGACAGACTGACTGAATAAGGATGACTGACAGACTGACTGAATAAGGCTGACTGACTGACTGACTGAGAGACTGACTGAATAAGGCTGACCGACTGACTGACTGCCTGACTGACTGACTGACTGAATGACTGACTGACTGACTGACCGAGACTGACTGACTGACTGACTGAGACTGGACTGGACTGACTGACTGACTGACTGACTGAGACTGACTGACTGCTTTAGTGACTAACTGACTGCACAGGACTGACCGACTGACTGACTGACTGACTGCCTGACTGACTGACTGACTGAATGACTGACTGACTGAGACTAAATGACTGACTGCTTGACTGACTGGCTGAAGGACTAACTGACTGACTGAGTGACTGACTGACTGGACTGACTGACTGAGACTGAATGACTGAGTGCTTGACTGATTGACTGTCAGACTGACTGACTGACTTCGAAAAAGGGAAAAATAAAAAAAAAGAATTATAAAATTAGAAAAAAATATTTGCATTTAAGATTTCCTTTCCGGCCGGGACTCGAACCCAGTACCACGCGCTAGGAACCCAACGGTCTAGCCATTAGGCTATCGGAGCTCTGTCGATGGAAGTCTTAAATATAATAAAAACAAAAAATGCACCTTGGTAATTATTGATTCAAACACTTTGAAATTTACAGGTCGAATAATTAAACTGACTCAGAATTTTTCTCCCTACATAAATAATCAATATTCGCAAAAGAGAAAAATTAAAAAAAAGAAGAAGGAATTTCAAATTAGAAACTAAAAGTATGCAATGAAGATTTTCGTTCAGGCTGGGACTCGAACCCAGGGCCACTCGCTTGGAAGCTTAACACTCTAGCCATTAGTCTATGGGAGCTCTGTCGGTGGGAGTTTTAAATATAATAAAAACAAAAAATGCACCTTGGTAATTGTTTATTTAAACACTTTGAAATCTTCGTGTCGAAAAATTAAACTGACTCAGAATTTTCTTCCCTACATAAATAATCAATAATTGCAAAGGAAAGAAATTGAAAAAAAAAAAGAATTTTCAAATTAGAAAAGAAATATATACATTGAAGATATTCGCTCCGGCTGGGACTCGAACCCAGGCCACTCGCTTGGAAGACCAGCGGTCTAGTTATTAGGCTATCGGAGTTCTGTCGAGCGGAGTCTTACTGCCTGACTGATACTGCCTGACTGACAGACTGACTCACTGACTGACTGATACTGACTGACTGACTCACTGACTGACCGAGACTGACTGACTAACTGCCTGACTGACTGAGACTGGACTGACTGACTGACTGACTGACTGACTGACTAACTGACTGACTGAGACTGACTGACTGACTGCTTGACTCTCTGACTGGCTATTTCACTGACTGACTGAATGACTAAATGACTGACTGACACTGACTGACTGACTGCTTGACTACCTGACTGACTGCTTGACTGACTAACTGACTGGACAGGACTGACCGATTGACTGACTGACAGACTGACTGAATAAGGATGACTGACAGACTGACTGAATAAGGCTGACTGACTGACTGACTGACAGACTGACTGAATAAGGCTGACCGACTGACTGACTGCCTGACTGACTGACTGACTGAATGACTGACTGACTGACTGACCGACTGAGACTGGACTGGACTGACTGACTGACTGACTGACTGAGACTGACTGACTGCTTTAGTGACTAACTGACTGCACAGGACTGACCGACTGACTGACTGACTGACTGACTGAATGACTGACTGACTGAGACTAAATGACTGACTGCTTGACTGACTGGCTGAAGGACTAACTGACTGACTGAGTGACTGACTGACTGGACTGACTGACTGAGACTGAATGACTGAGTGCTTGACTGATTGACTGTCAGACTGACAGACTGACTTCGAAAAAGGGAAAAATAAAAAAAGAATTATAAAATTAGAAAAAAATATTTGCATTTAAGATTTCCTTTCCGGCCGGGACTCGAACCCAGTACCACGCGCTAGGAACCCAACGGTCTAGCCATTAGGCTATCGGAGCTCTGTCGATGGAAGTCTTAAATATAATAAAAACAAAAAATGCACCTTGGTAATTATTGATTCAAACACTTTGAAATTTACAGGTCGAATAATTAAACTGACTAAGAATTTTTCTCCCTACATAAATAATCAATATTCGCAAAAGAGAAAAATTAAAAAAAAAAATAGAAGGAATTTCAAATTAGAAACTAAAAGTATACATTGAAGATTTTCGTTCAGGCTGGGACTCGAACCCAGGGCCACTCGCTTGGAAGCCTAACACTCTAGCCATTAGTCTATGGGAGCTCTGTCGGTGGGAGTTTTAAATATAATAAAAACAAAAAATGCACCTTGGTAATTGTTTATTTAAACACTTTGAAATCTTCGTGTCGAAAAATTAAACTGACTCAGAATTTTCTTCCCTACATAAATAATCAATAATTGCAAAGGAAAGAAATTGAAAAAAAAAAGAATTTTCAAATTATAAAAGAAATATATACATTGAAGATATTCGCTCCGGATGGGACTCGAACCCAGGCCACTCGCTTGAAAGACCAGCGGTCTAGCCACTAGGCTATCGGAGTTCTGTCGGGCGGAGTCTTACTGCCTGACTGATACTGCCTGACTGACAGACTGACTCACTGACTGACTGATACTGACTGGCTGACTCACTGACTGACCGAGACTGACTGACTAACTGCCTGACTGACTGAGACTGGACTGACTGACTGACTGACTGACTGACTGACTAACTGACTGACTGAGACTGACTGACTGACTGCTTGACTCTCTGACTGGCTATTTCACTGACTGACTGAATGACTAAATGACTGACTGACACTGACTGACTGACTGCTTGACTACCTGACTGACTGCTTGACTGACTAACTGACTGGACAGGACTGACCGACTGACTGACTGACAGACTGACTGAATAAGGATGACTGACAGACTGACTGAATAAGGCTGACTGAGTGACTGACTGACAGACTGACTGAATAAGGCTGACCGACTGACTGACTGCCTGACTGACTGACTGACTGAATGACTGACTGACTGACTGACCGAGACTGACTGACTGACTGACTGAGACTGGACTGGACTGACTGACTGACTGACTGACTGAGACTGACTGACTGCTTTAGTGACTAACTGACTGCACAGGACTGACCGACTGACTGACTGACTGACTGCCTGACTGACTGACTGACTGAATGACTGACTGACTGAGACTAAATGACTGACTGCTTGACTGACTGGCTGAAGGACTAACTGACTGACTGAGTGACTGACTGACTGGACTGACTGACTGAGACTGAATGACTGAGTGCTTGACTGATTGACTGTCAGACTGACTGACTGACTTCGCAAAAGGGAAAAATAAAAAAAAAAGAATTATAAAATTAGAAAAAAATATTTGCATTTAAGATTTCCTTTCCGGCCGGGACTCGAACCCAGTACCACGCGCTAGGAGCCCAACGGTCTAGCCATTAGGCTATCGGAGCTCTGTCGATGGAAGTCTTAAATATAATAAAAACAAAAAATGCACCTTGGTAATTATTGATTCAAACACTTTGAAATTTACAGGTCGAATAATTAAACTGACTCAGAATTTTTCTCCCTACATAAATAATCAATATTCGCAAAAGAGAAAAATTAAAAAAAAAAGAAGAAGGAATTTCAAATTAGAAACTAAAAGTATACATTGAAGATTTTCGTTCAGGCTGGGACTCGAACCCAGGGCCACTCGCTTGGAAGCCTAACACTCTAGCCATTAGTCTATGGGAGCTCTGTCGGCGGGAGTTTTAAATATAATAAAAACAAAAAATGCACCTTGGTAATTGTTTATTTAAACACTTTGAAATCTTCGTGTCGAAAAATTAAACTGACTCAGAATTTTCTTCCCTACATAAATAATCAATAATTGCAAAGGAAAGAAATTGAAAAAAAAAAGAATTTTCAAATTAGAAAAGAAATATATACATTGAAGATATTCGCTCCGGCTGGGACTCGAACCCAGGCCACTCGCTTGGAAGACCAGCGGTCTAGCCATTAGGCTATCGGAGTTCTGTCGAGCGGAGTCTTACTGCCTGACTGATACTGCCTGACTGACAGACTGACTCACTGATACTGACTGACTGACTCACTGACTGACCGAGACTGACTGACTAACTGCCTGACTGACTGAGACTGGACTGACTGACTGACTGACTGACTAACTGACTGACTGAGACTGACTGACTGACTGCTTGACTCTCTGACTGGCTATTTCACTGACTGACTGAATGACTAAATGACTGACTGACACTGACTGACTGACTGCTTGACTACCTGACTGACTGCTTGACTGACTAACTGACTGGACAGGACTGACCGACTGACTGACTGACAGACTGACTGAATAAGGATGACTGACAGACTGACTGAATAAGGCTGACCGACTGACTGACTGACTGACCGAGACTGACTGACTGACTGACTGAGACTGGACTGGACTGACTGACTGACTGACTGACTGAGACTGACTGACTGCTTTAGTGACTAACTGACTGCACAGGACTGACCGACTGACTGACTGACTGACTGCCTGACTGACTGACTGACTGAATGACTGACTGACTGAGACTAAATGACTGACTGCTTGACTGACTGGCTGAAGGACTAACTGACTGACTGAGTGACTGACTGACTGGACTGACTGACTGAGACTGAATGACTGAGTGCTTGACTGATTGACTGTCAGACTGACTGACTGACTTCGCAAAAGGGAAAAATAAAAAAAAAAGAATTATAAAATTAGAAAAAAATATTTGCATTTAAGATTTCCTTTCCGGCCGGGACTCGAACCCAGTACCACGCGCTAGGAGCCCAACGGTCTAGCCATTAGGCTATCGGAGCTCTGTCGATGGAAGTCTTAAATATAATAAAAACAAAAAATGCACCTTGGTAATTATTGATTCAAACACTTTGAAATTTACAGGTCGAATAATTAAACTGACTCAGAATTTTTCTCCCTACATAAATAATCAATATTCGCAAAAGAGAAAAATTAAAAAAAAAAGAAGAAGAAATTTCAAATTAGAAACTAAAAGTATACATTGAAGATTTTCGTTCAGGCTGGGACTCGAACCCAGGGCCACTCGCTTGGAAGCCTAACACTCTAGCCATTAGTCTATGGGAGCTCTGTCGGTGGGAGTTTTAAATATAATAAAAACAAAAAATGCACCTTGGTAATTGTTTATTTAAACACTTTGAAATCTTCGTGTCGAAAAATTAAACTGACTCAGAATTTTCTTCCCTACATAAATAATCAATAATTGCAAAGGAAAGAAATTGAAAAAAAAAAGAATTTTCAAATTAGAAAAGAAATATATACATTGAAGATATTCGCTCCGGCTGGGACTCGAACCCAGGCCACTCGCTTGGAAGACCAGCGGTCTAGCCATTAGGCTATCGGAGTTCTGTCGTGCGGAGTCTTACTGCCTGACTGATACTGCCTGACTGACAGACTGACTCACTGACTGACTGATACTGACTGACTGACTCACTGACTGACCGAGACTGACTGACTAACTGCCTGACTGACTGACTGACTGACTAACTGACTGACTGAGACTGACTGACTCACTGACTGACCGAGACTGACTGACTAACTGCCTGACTGACTGAGACTGGACTGACTGACAGACTGACTGACTGACTGACTAACTGACTGACTGAGACTGACTGACTGACTGCTTGACGCTCTGACTGGCTATTTCACTGACTGACTGAATGACTAAATGACTGACTGACACTGACTGACTGACTGCTTGACTACCTGACTGACTGCTTGACTGACTAACTGACTGGACAGGACTGACCGACTCACTGACTGACAGACTGACTGAATAAGGATGACTGACAGACTGACTGAATAAGGCTGACTGACTGACTGACTGACAGACTGACTGAATAAGGCTGACCGACTGACTGACTGCCTGACTGACTGACTGACTGAATGACTGACTGACTGACTGACCGAGACTGACTGACTGACTGACTGAGACTGGACTGGACTGACTGACTGACTGACTGACTGAGACTGACTGACTGCTTTAGTGACTAACTGACTGCACAGGACTGACCGACTGACTGACTGACTGACTGCCTGACTGACTGACTGCCTGAATGACTGACTGACTGAGACTAAATGACTGACTGCTTGACTGACTGGCTGAAGGACTAACTGACTGACTGAGTGACTGACTGACTGGACTGACTGACTGAGACTGAATGACTGAGTGCTTGACTGATTGACTGTCAGACTGACTGACTGACTTCGCAAAAGGGAAAAATAAAAAAAAAAGAATTATAAAATTAGAAAAAAAATTTGCATTTAAGATTTCCTTTCCGGCCGGGAATCGAACCCAGTACCACGCGCTAGGAGCCCAACGGTCTAGCCATTAGGCTATCGGAGCTCTGTCGATGGAAGTCTTAAATATAATAAAATCAAAAAATGCACCTTGGTAATTATTGATTCAAACACTTTGAAATTTACAGGTCGAATAATTAAACTGACTCAGAATTTTTCTCCCTACATAAATAATCAATATTCGCAAAAGAGAAAAATTAAAAAAAAAGAAGAAGGAATTTCAAATTAGAAACTAAAAGTATACATTGAAGATTTTCGTTCAGGCTGGGACTCGAACCCAGGGCCACTCGCTTGGAAGCCTAACACTCTAGCCATTAGTCTATGGGAGCTCTGTCGGAGGGAGTTTTAAATATAATAAAAACAAAAAATGCACCTTGGTAATTGTTTATTTAAACACTTTGAAATCTTCGTGTCGAAAAATTAAACTGACTCAGAATTTTCTTCCCTACATAAATAATCAATAATTGCAAAGGAAAGAAATTGAAAAAAAAAAGAATTTTCAAATTAGAAAAGAAATATATACATTGAAGATATTCGCTCCGGCTGGGACTCGAACCCAGGCCACTCGCTTGGAAGACCAGCGGTCTAGCCATTAGGCTATCGGAGTTCTGTCGAGCGGAGTCTTACTGCCTGACTGATACTGCCTGACTGACAGACTGACTCACTGACTGACTGATACTGACTGACTGACTCACTGACTGACCGAGACTGACTGACTAACTGCCTGACTGACTGAGACTGGACTGACTGACTGACTGACTGACTAACTGACTGACTGAGACTGACTGACTGACTGAGACTGACTGACTGCTTTAGTGACTAACTGACTGCACAGGACTGACCGACTGACTGACTGACTGACTGCCTGACTGACTGACTGACTGAATGACTGACTGACTGAGACTAAATGACTGACTGCTTGACTGACTGGCTGAAGGACTAACTGACTGTCTGAGTGACTGACTGACTGGACTGACTGACTGAGACTGAATGACTGAGTGCTTGACTGATTGACTGTCAGACTGACTGACTGACTTCGCAAAAGGGAAAAATAAAAAAAAAGAATTATAAAATTAGAAAAAAATATTTGCATTTAAGATTTCCTTTCCGGCCGATACTCGAACCCAGTACCACGCGCTAGGAACCCAACGGTCTAGCTATTAGGCTATCGGAGCTCTGTCGATGGAAGTCTTAAATATAATAAAAACAAAAAATGCACCTTGGTAATTATTGATTCAAACACTTTGAAATTTACAGGTCGAATAATTAAACTGACTCAGAATTTTTCTCCCTACATAAATAATCAATATTCGCAAAAGAGAAAAATTAAAAAAAAAAGAAGAAGAAATTTCAAATTAGAAACTAAAAGTATACATTGAAGATTTTCGTTCAGGCTGGGACTCGAACCCAGGGCCACTCGCTTGTAAGCCTAACACTCTAGCCATTAGTCTATGGGAGCTCTGTCGGTGGGAGTTTTAAATATAATAAAAACAAAAAATGCACCTTGGTAATTGTTTATTTAAACACTTTGAAATCTTCGTGTCGAAAAATTAAACTGACTCAGTATTTTCTTCCCTACATAAATAATCAATAATTGCAAAGGAAAGAAATTGAAAAAAAAAAAGAATTTTCAAATTAGAAAAGAAATATATACATTGAAGATATTCGCTCCGGCTGGGACTCGAACCCAGGCCACTCGCTTGGAAGACCAGCGGTCTAGCCATTAGGCTATCGGAGTTCTGTCGAGCGGAGTCTTACTGCCTGACTGATACTGCCTGACTGACAGACTGACTCACTGACTGACTGATACTGACTGACTGACTCTCTGACTGACCGAGACTGACTGACTAACTGCCTGACGGACTGAGACTGGACAACTGACTGACTGACTGACTGACTGACTAACTGACTGACTGAGACTGACTGACTGACTGCTTGACGCTCTGACTGGCTATTTCACTGACTGACTGAATGACTAAATGACTGACTGACACTGACTGACTGACTGCTTGACTACCTGACTGACTGCTTGACTGACTAACTGACTGGACAGGACTGACCGACTGACTGACTGACAGACTGACTGAATAAGGATGACTGACAGACTGACTGAATAAGGCTGACTGACTGACTGACTGACAGACTGACTGAATAAGGCTGACCGACTGACTGACTGCCTGACTGACTGACTGACTGAATGACTGACTGACTGACTGACCGAGACTGACTGACTGACTGACTGAGACTGGACTGGACTGACTGACTGACTGACTGACTGAGACTGACTGACTGCTTTAGTGACTAACTGACTGCACAGGACTGACCGACTGACTGACTGACTGACTGCCTGACTGACTGACTGACTGAATGACTGACTGAGTGAGACTAAATGACTGACTGCTTGACTGACTGGCTGAAGGACTAACTGACTGACTGAGTGACTGACTGACTGGACTGACTGACTGAGACTGAATGACTGAGTGCTTGACTGATTGACTGTCAGACTGACTGACTGACTTCGCAAAAGGGAAAAATAAAAAAAAAAGAATTATAAAATTAGAAAAAAATATTTGCATTTAAGATTTCCTTTCCGGCCGGGACTCGAACCCAGTACCACGCGCTAGGAGCCCAACGGTCTAGCCATTAGGCTATCGGAGCTCTGTCGATGGAAGTCTTAAATATAATAAAAACAAAAAATGCACCTTGGTAATTATTGATTCAAACACTTTGAAATTTACAGGTCGAATAATTAAACTGACTCAGAATTTTTCTCCCTACATAAATAATCAATATTCGCAAAAGAGAAAAATTAAAAAAAAAAGAAGAAGAAATTTCAAATTAGAAACTAAAAGTATACATTGAAGATTTTCGTTCAGGCTGGGACTCGAACCCAGGGCCACTCGCTTGGAAGCCTAACACTCTAGCCATTAGTCTATGGGAGCTCTGTCGGTTGGAGTTTTAAATATAATAAAAACAAAAAATGCACCTTGGTAATTGTTTATTTAAACACTTTGAAATCTTCGTGTCGAAAAATTAAACTGACTCAGAATTTTCTTCCCTACATAAATAATAATCAATAATTGCAAAGGAAAGAAATTGAAAAAAAAAGAATTTTCAAATTAGAAAAGAAATATATACATTGAAGATATTCGCTCCGGCTGGGACTCGAACCCAGGCCACTCGCTTGGAAGACCAGCGGTCTAGCCATTAGGCTATCGGAGTTCTGTCCAGCGGAGTCTTACTGCCTGACTGATACTGCCTGACTGACAGACTGACTCACTGACTGACTGATACTGACTGACTGACTCACTGACTGACCGAGACAGACTGACTAACTGCCTGACTGACTGAGACTGGACTGACTGACTGCCTGACTGACTGAGACTGGACTGACTGACTGACTGACTGACTGACTGACTAACTGACTGACTGAGACTGACTGACTGACTGCTTGACGCTCTGACTGGCTATTTCACTGACTGACTGAATGACTAAATGACTGACTGACACTGACTGACTGACTGCTTGACTACCTGACTGACTGCTTGACTGACTAACTGACTGGACAGGACTGACCGACTGACTGACTGACAGACTGACTGAATAAGGATGACTGACAGACTGACTGAATAAGGCTGACTGACTGACTGACTGACAGACTGACTGAATAAGGCTGACCGACTGACTGACTGCCTGACTGACTGACTGACTGAATGACTGACTGACTGACTGACCGAGACTGACTGACTGACTGACTGAGACTGACTGACTGCTTTAGTGACTAACTGACTGCACAGGACTGACCGACTGACTGACTGACTGACTGCCTGACTGACTGACTGACTGAATGACTGACTGACTGAGACTAAATGACTGACTGCTTGACTGACTGGCTGAAGGACTAACGGACTGACTGAGTGACTGACTGACTGGACTGACTGACTGAGACTGAATGACTGAGTGCTTGACTGATTGACTGTCAGACTGACTGACTGACTTCGCAAAAGGGAAAAATAAAAAAAAAAGAATTATAAAATTAGAAAAAAATATTTGCATTTAAGATTTCCTTTCCGGCCGGGACTCGAACCCAGTACCACGCGCTAGGAGCCCAACGGTCTAGCCATTAGGCTATCGGAGCTCTGTCGATGGAAGTCTTAAATATAATTAAAAAAAAATGCACCTTGGTAATTATTGATTCAAACACTTTGAAATTTACAGGTCGAATAATTAAACTGACTCAGAATTTTTCTCCCTACATAAATAATCAATATTCGCAAAAGAGAAAAATTAAAAAAAAAAGAAGAAGAAATTTCAAATTAGAAACTAAAAGTATACATTGAAGATTTTCGTTCAGGCTGGGACTCGAACCCAGGGCCACTCGCTTGGAAGCCTAACACTCTAGCCATTAGTCTATGGGAGCTCTGTCGGTGGGAGTTTTAAATATAATAAAAACAAAAAATGCACCTTGGTAATTGTTTATTTAAACACTTTGAAATCTTCGTGTCGAAAAATTAAACTGACTCAGAATTTTCTTCCCTACATAAATAATCAATAATTGCAAAGGAAAGAAATTGAAAAAAAAAGAATTTTCAAATTAGAAAAGAAATATATACATTGAAGATATTCGCTCCGGCTGGGACTCGAACCCAGGCCACTCGCTTGGAAGACCAGCGGTCTAGCCATTAGGCTATCGGAGTTCTGTCGTGCGGAGTCTTACTGCCTGACTGATACTGCCTGACTGACAGACTGACTCACTGACTGACTGATACTGACTGACTGACTCACTGACTGACCGAGACTGACTGACTAACTGCCTGACTTACTGAGACTGGACTGACTAACTGACTGACTGACTGACTGACTAACTGACTGACTGAGACTGACTGACTGACTGCTTGACGCTCTGACTGGCTATTTCACTGACTGACTGAATGACTAAATGACTGACTGACACTGACTGACTGACTGCTTGACTACCTGACTGACTGCTTGACTGACTAACTGACTGGACAGGACTGACCGACTGACTGACTGACAGACTGACTGAATAAGGATGACTGACAGACTGACTGAATAAGGCTGACTGACTGACTGACTGACAGACTGACTGAATAAGGCTGACCGACTGACTGACTGCCTGACTGACTGACTGACTGAATGACTGACTGACTGACTGACCGAGACTGACTGACTGACTGACTGAGACTGGACTGGACTGACTGACTGACTGACTGACTGACTGAGACTGACTGACTGCTTTAGTGACTAACTGACTGCACAGGACTGACCGACTGACTGACTGACTGCCTGACTGACTGACTGACTGAATGACTGACTGACTGAGACTAAATGACTGACTGCTTGACTGACTGGCTGAAGGACTAACTGACTGACTGAGTGACTGACTGACTGAGACTGAATGACTGAGTGCTTGACTGATTGACTGTCAGACTGACTGACTGACTTCGCAAAAGGGAAAAATAAAAAAAAAGAATTATAAAATTAGAAAAAATATATTTGCATTTAAGATTTCCTTTCCGGCCGGGACTCGAACCCAGTACCACGCGCTGGGAACCCAACGGTCTAGCCATTAGGCTATCGGAGCTCTGTCGATGGAAGTCTTAAAAATAATAAAAACAAAAAATGCACCTTGGTAATTATTGATTCAAACACTTTGAAATTTACAGGTCGAATAATTAAACTGACTCAGAATTTTTCTCCCTACATAAATAATCAATATTCGCAAAAGAGAAAAATTAAAAAAAAAAGAAGAAGGAATTTCAAATTAGAAACTAAAAGTATACATTGAAGATTTTCGTTCAGGCTGGGACTCGAACCCAGGGCCACTCGCTTGGAAGCCTAACACTCTAGCCATTAGTCTATGGGAGCTCTGTCGGTGGGAGTTTTAAATATAATAAAAACAAAAAATGCACCTTGGTAACTGTTTATTTAAACACTTTGAAATCTTCGTGTCGAAAAATTAAACTGACTCAGAATTTTCTTCCCTACATAAATAATCAATAATTGCAAAGGAAAGAAATTGAAAAAAAAAGAATTTTCAAATTAGAAAAGAAATATATACATTGAAGATATTCGCTCCGGCTGGGACTCGAACCCAGGCCACTCGCTTGGAAGACCAGCGGTCTAGCCATTAGGCTATCGGAGTTCTGTCGTGCGGAGTCTTACTGCCTGACTGATACTGCCTGACTGACAGACTGACTCACTGACTGACTGATACTGACTGACTGACTCACTGACTGACCGAGACTGACTGACTAACTGCCTGACTGACTGAGACTGGACTGACTGACTGACTGACTGACTGACTGACTAACTGACTGACTGAGACTGACTGACTGACTGCTTGACGCTCTGACTGGCTATTTCACTGACTGACTGAATGAATAAATGACTGACTGAAACTGACTGACTGACTGCTTGACTACCTGACTGACTGCTTGACTGACTAACTGACTGGACAGGACTGACCGACTGACTGACTGACAGACTGACTGAATAAGGATGACTGACAGACTGACTGAATAAGGCTGACTGACTGACTGACTGACAGACTGACTGAATAAGGCTGACCGACTGACTGACTGCCTGACTGACTGACTGACTGAATGACTGACTGACTGACTGACCGAGACTGACTGACTGACTGACTGAGACTGGACTGGACTGACTGACTGACTGACTGACTGAGACTGACTGACTGCTTTAGTGACTAACTGACTGCACAGGACTGACCGACTGACTGACTGACTGCCTGACTGACTGACTGACTGAATGACTGACTGACTGAGACTAAATGACTGACTGCTTGACTGACTGACTGAGTGACTGACTGACTGAGTGACTGACTGACTGGACTGACTGACTGAGACTGAATGACTGAGTGCTTGACTGATTGACTGTCAGACTGACTGACTGACTTCGCAAAAGGGAAAAATAAAAAAAAAGAATTATAAAATTAGAAAAAATATATTTGCATTTAAGATTTTCTTTCCGGCCGGGACTCGAACCCAGTACCACGCGCTGGGAACCCAACGGTCTAGCCATTAGGCTATCGGAGCTCTGTCGATGGAAGTCTTAAATATAATAAAAACAAAAAATGCACCTTGGTAATTATTGATTCAAACACTTTGAAATTTACAGGTCGAATAATTAAACTGACTCAGAATTTTTCTCCCTACATAAATAATCAATATTCGCAAAAGAGAAAAATTAAAAAAAAAAGAAGAAGGAATTTCAAATTAGAAACTAAAAGTATACATTGAAGATTTTCGTTCAGGCTGGGACTCGAACCCAGGGCCACTCGCTTGGAAGCCTAACACTCTAGCCATTAGTCTATGGGAGCTCTGTCGGTGGGAGTTTTAAATATAATAAAAACAAAAAATGCACCTTGGTAACTGTTTATTTAAACACTTTGAAATCTTCGTGTCGAAAAATTAAACTGACTCAGAATTTTCTTCCCTACATAAATAATCAATAATTGCAAAGGAAAGAAATTGAAAAAAAAAGAATTTTCAAATTAGAAAAGAAATATATACATTGAAGATATTCGCTCCGGCTGGGACTCGAACCCAGGCCACTCGCTTGGAAGACCAGCGGTCTAGCCATTAGGCTATCGGAGTTCTGTCGTGCGGAGTCTTACTGCCTGACTGATACTGCCTGACTGACAGACTGACTCACTGACTGACTGATACTGACTGACTGACTCACTGACTGACCGAGACTGACTGACTAACTGCCTGACTGACTGAGACTGGACTGACTGACTGACTGACTGACTGACTGACTAACTGACTGACTGAGACTGACTGACTGACTGCTTGACGCTCTGACTGGCTATTTCACTGACTGACTGAATGAATAAATGACTGACTGAAACTGACTGACTGACTGCTTGACTACCTGACTGACTGCTTGACTGACTAACTGACTGGACAGGACTGACCGACTGACTGACTGACAGACTGACTGAATAAGGATGACTGACAGACTGACTGAATAAGGCTGACTGACTGACTGACTGACAGACTGACTGAATAAGGCTGACCGACTGACTGACTGCCTGACTGACTGACTGACTGAATGACTGACTGACTGACTGACCGAGACTGACTGACTGACTGACTGAGACTGGACTGGACTGACTGACTGACTGACTGACTGAGACTGACTGACTGCTTTAGTGACTAACTGACTGCACAGGACTGACCGACTGACTGACTGACTGCCTGACTGACTGACTGACTGAATGACTGACTGACTGAGACTAAATGACTGACTGCTTGACTGACTGACTGAGTGACTGACTGACTGAGTGACTGACTGACTGGACTGACTGACTGAGACTGAATGACTGAGTGCTTGACTGATTGACTGTCAGACTGACTGACTGACTTCGCAAAAGGGAAAAATAAAAAAAAAGAATTATAAAATTAGAAAAAATATATTTGCATTTAAGATTTTCTTTCCGGCCGGGACTCGAACCCAGTACCACGCGCTGGGAACCCAACGGTCTAGCCATTAGGCTATCGGAGCTCTGTCGATGGAAGTCTTAAATATAATAAAAACAAAAAATGCACCTTGGTAATTATTGATTCAAACACTTTGAAATTTACAGGTCGAATAATTAAACTGACTCAGAATTTTTCTCCCTACATAAATAATCAATATTCGCAAAAGAGAAAAATTAAAAAAAAAAGAAGAAGGAATTTCAAATTAGAAACTAAAAGTATACATTGAAGATTTTCGTTCAGGCTGGGACTCGAACCCAGGGCCACTCGCTTGGAAGCCTAACACTCTAGCCATTAGTCTATGGGAGCTCTGTCGGCGGGAGTTTTAAATATAATAAAAACAAAAAATGCACCTTGGTAATTGTTTATTTAAACACTTTGAAATCTTCGTGTCGAAAAATTAAACTGACTCAGAATTTTCTTCCCTACATAAATAATCAATAATTGCAAAGGAAAGAAATTGAAAAAAAAAAGAATTTTCAAATTAGAAAAGAAATATATACATTGAAGATATTCGCTCCGGCTGGGACTCGAACCCAGGCCACTCGCTTGGAAGACCAGCGGTCTAGCCATTAGGCTATCGGAGTTCTGTCGAGCGGAGTCTTACTGCCTGACTGATACTGCCTGACTGACAGACTGACTCACTGACTGACTGATACTGACTGACTGACTCACTGACTGACCGAGACTGACTGACTAACTGCCTGACTGACTGAGACTGGACTGACTGACTGACTGACTGACTGACTAACTAACTGACTGACTGAGACTGACTGACTGACTGCTTGACTCTCTGACTGGCTATTTCACTGACTGACTGAATGACTAAATGACTGACTGACACTGACTGACTGACTGCTTGACTACCTGACTGAGTGCTTGACTGACTAACTGACTGGACAGGACTGACCGACTGACTGACTGACAGACTGACTGAATAAGGATGACTGACAGACTGACTGAATAAGGCTGACTGACTGACTGACTGACTGACCGACTGACTGACTGCCTGACTGACTGACTGACTGACCGAGACTGACTGACTGACTGACTGAGACTGGACTGGACTGACTGACTGACTGAGACTGGACTGGACTGACTGACTGACTGACTGACTGAGACTGACTGACTGCTTTAGTGACTAACTGACTGCACAGGACTGACCGACTGACTGACTGACTGACTGCCTGACTGACTGACTGACTGAATGACTGACTGACTGAGACTAAATGACTGACTGCTTGACTGACTGGCTGAAGGACTAACTGACTGACTGAGTGACTGACTGACTGAGACTGAATGACTGAGTGCTTGACTGATTGACTGTCAGACTGACTGACTGACTTCGCAAAAGGGAAAAATAAAAAAAAAAAGAATTATAAAATTAGAAAAAAATATTTGCATTTAAGATTTCCTTTCCGGCCGGGACTCGAACCCAGTACCACGCGCTAGGAGCCCAACGGTCTAGCCATTAGGCTATCGGAGCTCTGTCGATGGAAGTCTTAAATATAATAAAATCAAAAAATGCACCTTGGTAATTATTGATTCAAACACTTTGAAATTTACAGCTCGAATAATTAAACTGACTCAGAATTTTTCTCCCTACATAAATAATCAATATTCGCAAAAGAGAAAAATTAAAAAAAAAAGAAGAAGAAATTTCAAATTAGAAACTAAAAGTATACATTGAAGATATTCGCTCCGGCTGGGACTCGAACCCAGGCCACTCGCTTGGAAGACCAGCGGTCTAGCCATTAGGCTATCGGAGTTCTGTCGAGCGGAGTCTTACTGCCTGACTGATACTGCCTGACTGACAGACTGACTCACTGACTGACTGATACTGACTGACTGACTCACTGACTGACCGAGACTGACTGACTAACTGCCTGACTGACTGAGACTGGACTGACTGACTGACTGACTGACTGACTGACTAACTGACTGACTGAGACTGACTGACTGACTGAGACTGACTGACTGACTGAGACTGACTGACTGCTTTAGTGACTAACTGACTGCACAGGACTGACCGACTGACTGACTGACTGACTGCCTGACTGACTGACTGACTGAATGACTGACTGACTGAGACTAAATGACTGACTGCTTGACTGACTGGCTGAAGGACTAACTGACTGACTGAGTGACTGACTGACTGGACTGACTGACTGAGACTGAATGACTGAGTGCTTGACTGATTGACTGTCAGACTGACTGACTGACTTCGCAAAAGGGAAAAATAAAAAAAAAAGAATTATAAAATTAGAAAAAAATATTTGCATTTAAGATTTCCTTTCCGGCCGATACTCGAACCCAGTACCACGCGCTAGGAACCCAACGGTCTAGCTATTAGGCTATCGGAGCTCTGTCGATGGAAGTCTTAAATATAATAAAAACAAAAAATGCACCTTGGTAATTATTGATTCAAACACTTTCAAATTTACAGGTCGAATAATTAAACTGACTCAGAATTTTTCTCCCTACATAAATAATCAATATTCGCAAAAGAGAAAAATTAAAAAAAAAAGAAGAAGAAATTTCAAATTAGAAACTAAAAGTATACATTGAAGATTTTCGTTCAGGCTGGGACTCGAACCCAGGGCCACTCGCTTGGAAGCCTAACACTCTAGCCATTAGTCTATGGGAGCTCTGTCGGTGGGAGTTTTAAATATAATAAAAACAAAAAATGCACCTTGGTAATTGTTTATTTAAACACTTTGAAATCTTCGTGTCGAAAAATTAAACTGACTCAGTATTTTCTTCCCTACATAAATAATCAATAATTGCAAAGGAAAGAAATTGAAAAAAAAAAGAATTTTCAAATTAGAAAAGAAATATATACATTGAAGATATTCGCTCCGGCTGGGACTCGAACCCAGGCCACTCGCTTGGAAGACCAGCGGTCTAGCCATTAGGCTATCGGAGTTCTGTCGAGCGGAGTCTTACTGCCTGACTGATACTGCCTGACTGACAGACTGACTCACTGACTGACTGATACTGACTGACTGACTCACTGACTGACCGAGACTGACTGACTGACTGACTAACTGACTGACTGAGACTGACTGACTGACTGCTTGACTCTCTGACTGACTGCTTGACTGACTAACTGACTGGACAGGACTGACCGACTGACTGACTGACAGACTGACTGAATAAGGATGACTGACAGACTGACTGAATAAGGCTGACTGACTGACTGACTGACAGACTGACTGAATAAGGCTGACTGACTGACTGACTGCCTGACTGACTGACTGACTGAATGACTGACTGACTGACTGACTGAATGACTGACTGACTGACTGACTGAGACTGACTGACTGCTTTAGTGACTAACTGACTGCACAGGACTGACCGACTGACTGACTGACTGACTGCCTGACTGACTGAGACTAAATGACTGACTGCTTGACTGACTGGCTGAAGGACTAACTGACTGACTGAGTGACTGACTGACTGGACTGACTGACTGAGACTGAATGACTGAGTGCTTGACTGATTGACTGTCAGACTGACTGACTGTCTTCGCAAAAGGGAAAAATAAAAAAAAAGAATTATAAAATTAGAAAAGAATATTTGCATTTAAGATTTCCTTTCCGGCTGGGATTTGAACCCAGGGCGACACTCATGGAAGCCCAACGCTCTCGCCAATATACTATCGGATCTCTGTTGATCGGTGTCTTAATTATAATAAAAACAAAAAATGCACCTTAGTAATTATTGATCTAAAATCTTTGAAATCTAAAGGTCGAATGATTAAACTGACTCAGAATTTTCGTCCGTACATAAATAATCCATATTTGCAAAAGAAAGAAATTGAAAAAAAAAGAATCTTCAAATTAGAAGAGAAACATATACATGGAAGATTTTCGTTCCGGCCGGGACTCTAACCCAGTACCCCGCGCTTGGAACCCAACGGTCTAGCCATTAGGCTATCGGAGCTCTGTCGATGGAAGTCTTAAATATAATAAAAACAAAAAATGCACCTTGGTAATTATTGATTCAAACACTTTGAAATTTACAGGTCGAATAATTAAACTGACTCAGAATTTTTCTCCCTACATAAATAATCAATATTCGCAAAAGAGAAAAATTAAAAAAAAAGAAGAAGAAATTTCAAATTAGAAACTAAAAGTATACATTGAAGATTTTCGTTCAGGCTGGGACTCGAACCCAGGGCCACTCGCTTGGAAGCCTAACACTCTAGCCATTAGTCTATGGGAGCTCTGTCGGTGGGAGTTTTAAATATAATAAAAACAAAAAATGCACCTTGGTAATTGTTTATTTAAACACTTTGAAATCTTTGTGTCGAAAAATTAAACTGACTCAGAATTTTCTTCCCTACATAAATAATCAATAATTGCAAAGGAAAGAAATTGAAAAAAAAAGAATTTTCAAATTAGAAAAGAAATATATACATTGAAGATATTCGCTCCGGCTGGGACTCGAACCCAGGCCACTCGCTTGGAAGACCAGCGGTCTAGCCATTAGGCTATCGGAGTTCTGTCGAGCGGAGTCTTACTGCCTGACTGATACTGCCTAACTGACAGACTGACTCACTGACTGACTGATACTGACTGACTGACTCACTGACTGACCGAGACTGACTGACTAACTGCCTGACTGACTGAGACTGGTCTGACTGACTGACTGACTGACTGACTGACTAACTGACTGACTGAGACTGACTGACTGACTGCTTGACGCTCTGACTGGCTATTTCACTGACTGACTGAATGACTAAATGACTGACTGACACTGACTGACTGACTGCTTGACTACCTGACTGACTGCTTGACTGACTAACTGACTGGACGGGACTGACCGACTGACTGACTGACAGACTGACTGAATAAGGATGACTGACAGACTGACTGAATAAGGCTGACTGACTGACTGACTGACAGACTGACTGAATAAGGCTGACCGACTGACTGACTATCTGACTGACTGACTGACTGAATGACTGACTGACTGACTGACCGAGACTGACTGACTGACTGACTGAGACTGGACTGGACTGACTGACTGACTGACTGACTGAGACTGACTGACTGCTTTAGTGACTAACTGACTGCACAGGACTGACCGACTGACTGACTGACTGACTGCCTGACTGACTGACTGACTGAATGACTGACTGACTGAGACTAAATGACTGACTGCTTGACTGACTGGCTGAAGGACTAACTGACTGACTGAGTGACTGACTGACTGGACTGACTGACTGAGACTGAATGACTGAGTGCTTGACTGATTGACTGTCAGACTGACTGACTGACTTCGCAAAAGGGAAAAATAAAAAAAAAGAATTATAAAATTAGAAAAAAATATTTCATTTAAGATTTCCTTTCCGGCCGGGACTCGAACCCAGTACCACGCGCTAGGAACCCAACGGTCTAGCTATTAGGCTATCGGAGCTCTGTCGATGGAAGTCTTAAATATAATAAAAACAAAAAATGCACCTTGGTAATTATTGATTCAAACACTTTGAAATTTACAGGTCGAATAATTAAACTGACTCAGAATTTTTCTCCCTACATAAATAACCAATATTCGCAAAAGAGAAAAATTAAAAAAAAAAGAAGAAGAAATTTCAAATTAGAAACTAAAAGTATACATTGAAGATTTTCGTTCAGGCTTCGACTCGAACCCAGGGCCACTCGCTTGGAAGCCTAACACTCTAGCCATTAGTCTATGGGAGCTCTGTCGGTGGGAGTTTTAAATATAATAAAAACAAAAAATGCACCTTGGTAATTGTTTATTTAAACACTTTGAAATCTTCGTGTCGAAAAATTAAACTGACTCAGAATTTTCTTCCCTACATAAATAATCAATAATTGCAAAGGAAAGAAATTGAAAAAAAAAGAATTTTCAAATTAGAAAAGAAATATATACATTGAAGATATTCGCTCCGGCTGGGACTCGAACCCAGGCCACTCGCTTGGAAGACCAGCGGTCTAGCCATTAGGCTATCGGAGTTCTGTCGAGCGGAGTCTTACTGCCTGACTGATACTGCCTGACTGACAGACTGACTCACTGACTGACTGATACTGACTGACTGACTCACTGACTGACCGAGACTGACTGACTAACTGCCTGACTGACTGAGACTGGACTGACTGACTGACTGACTGACTAACTGACTGACTGAGACTGACTGACTGACTGAGACTGACTGACTGCTTTAGTGACTAACTGACTGCACAGGACTGACCGACTGACTGACTGACTGACTGCCTGACTGACTGAATGACTGACTGACTGAGACTAAATGACTGACTGCTTGACTGACTGGCTGAAGGACTAACTGACTGACTGAGTGACTGACTGACTGGACTGACTGACTGAGACTGAATGACTGAGTGCTTGACTGATTGACTGTCAGACTGACTGACTGACTTCGCAAAAGGGAAAAATAAAAAAAAAAGAATTATAAAATTAGAAAAAAATATTTGCATTTAAGATTTCCTTTCCGGCCGGGACTCGAACCCAGTACCACGCGCTAGGAACCCAACGGTCTAGCTATTAGGCTATCGGAGCTCTGTCGATGGAAGTCTTAAATATAATAAAAACAAAAAATGCACCTTGGTAATTATTGATTCAAACACTTTGAAATTTACAGGTCGAATAATTAAACTGACTCAGAATTTTTCTCCCTACATAAATAATCAATATTCGCAAAAGAGAAAAATTAAAAAAAAAAGAAGAAGAAATTTCAAATTAGAAACTAAAAGTATACATTGAAGATTTTCGTTCAGGCTGGGACTCGAACCCAGGGCCACTCGCTTGGAAGCCTAACACTCTAGCCATTAGTCTATGGGAGCTCTGTCGGTGGGAGTTTTAAATATAATAAAAACAAAAAATGCACCTTGGTAATTGTTTATTTAAACACTTTGAAATCTTCGTGTCGAAAAATTAAACTGACTCAGAATTTTCTTCCCTACATAAATAATCAATAATTGCAAAGGAAAGAAATTGAAAAAAAAAAGAATTTTCAAATTAGAAAAGAAATATATACATTGAAGATATTCGCTCCGGCTGGGACTCGAACCCAGGCCACTCGCTTGGAAGACCAGCGGTCTAGCCATTAGGCTATCGGAGTTCTGTCGAGCGGAGTCTTACTGCCTGACTGATACTGCCTGACTGACAGACTGACTCACTGACTGACTGATACTGACTGACTGACTCACTGACTGACCGAGACTGACTGACTAACTGCCTGACTGACTGAGACTGGACTGACTGACTGACTGACTGACTAACTGACTGACTGAGACTGACTGACTGACTGAGACTGACTGACTGCTTTAGTGACTAACTGACTGCACAGGACTGACCGACTGACTGACTGACTGACTGCCTGACTGACTGACTGACTGAGACTAAATGACTGACTGCTTGACTGACTGGCTGAAGGACTAACTGACTGACTGACTGGACTGACTGACTGAGACTGAATGACTGAGTGCTTGACTGATTGACTGTCAGACTGACTGATTGACTGTCAGACTGACTGACTGACTTCGCAAAAGGGAAAAATAAAAAAAAAAGAATTATAAAATTAGAAAAAAATATTTGCATTTAAGATTTCCTTTCCGGCCGATACTCGAACCCAGTACCACGCGCTAGGAACCCAACGGTCTAGCTATTAGGCTATCGGAGCTCTGTCGATGGAAGTCTTAAATATAATAAAAACAAAAAATGCACCTTGGTAATTATTGATTCAAACACTTTGAAATTTACAGGTCGAATAATTAAACTGACTCAGAATTTTTCTCCCTACATAAATAATCAATATTCGCAAAAGAGAAAAATTAAAAAAAAAAGAAGAAGAAATTTCAAATTAGAAACTAAAAGTATACATTGAAGATTTTCTTTCAGGCTGGGACTCGAACCCAGGGCCACTCGCTTGGAAGCCTAACACTCTAGCCATTAGTCTATGGGAGCTCTGTCGGTGGGAGTTTTAAATATAATAAAAACAAAAAATGCACCTTGGTAATTGTTTATTTAAACACTTTGAAATCTTCGTGTCGAAAAATTAAACTGACTCAGTATTTTCTTCCCTACATAAATAATCAATAATTGCAAAGGAAAGAAATTGAAAAAAAAAAGAATTTTCAAATTAGAAAAGAAATATATACATTGAAGATATTCGCTCCGGCTGGGACTCGAACCCAGGCCACTCGCTTGGAAGACCAGCGGTCTAGCCATTAGGCTATCGGAGTTCTGTCGAGCGGAGTCTTACTGCCTGACTGACAGACTGACTCACTGACTGACTGATACTGACTGACTGACTCACTGACTGACCGAGACTGACTGACTGACTGACTAACTGACTGACTGAGACTGACTGACTGACTGCTTGACTCTCTGACTGGCTATTTCACTGACTGACTGAATGACTAAATGACTGACTGACACTGACTGACTGACTGCTTGACTACCTGACTGACTGCTTGACTGACTAACTGACTGGACAGGACTGACCGACTGACTGACTGACTGAATAAGGATGACTGACAGACTGACTGAATAAGGCTGACTGACTGACTGACTGACAGACTGACTGAATAAGGCTGACCGACTGACTGACTGCCTGACTGACTGACTGACTGAATGACTGACTGACTGACTGACCGAGACTGACTGACTGACTGACTGAGACTGGACTGGACTGACTGACTGACTGACTGACTGAGACTGACTGACTGCTTTAGTGACTAACTGACTGCACAGGACTGACCGACTGACTGACTGACTGACTGCCTGACTGACTGACTGACTGAATGACTGACTGACTGAGACTAAATGACTGACTGCTTGACTGACTGGCTGAAGGACTAACTGACTGACTGAGTGACTGACTGACTGGACTGACTGACTGAGACTGAATGACTGAGTGCTTGACTGATTGACTGTCAGACTGACTGACTGACTTCGCAAAAGGGAAAAATAAAAAAAAAGAATTATAAAATTAGAAAAGAATATTTGCATTTAAGATTTCCTTTCCGGCTGGGATTTGAACCCAGGGCGACACTCATGGAAGCCCAACGCTCTCGCCAATATACTATCGGATCTCTGTTGATCGGTGTCTTAATTATAATAAAAACAAAAAATGCACCTTAGTAATTATTGATCTAAAATCTTTGAAATCAAAAGGTCGAATGATTAAACTGACTCAGAATTTTCTTCCGTACATAAATAATCCATATTTGCAAAAGAAAGAAATTGAAAAAAAAAAGAATCTTCAAATTAGAAGAGAAACATATACATGGAAGATTTTCGTTCCGGCCGGGACTCGCACCCAGTACCACGCGCTTGGAACCCAACGGTCTAGCCATTAGGCTATCGGAGCTCTGTCGATGGAAGTCTTAAATATAATAAAAACAAAAAATGCACCTTGGTAATTATTGATTCAAACACTTTGAAATTTACAGGTCGAATAATTAAACTGACTCAGAATTTTTCTCCCTACATAAATAATCAATATTCGCAAAAGAGAAAAATTAAAAAAAAAAGAAGAAGAAATTTCAAATTAGAAACAAAAAGTATACATTGAAGATTTTCGTTCAGGCTGGGACTCGAACCCAGGGCCACTCGCTTGGAAGCCTAACACTCTAGCCATTAGTCTATGGGAGCTCTGTCGGTGGGAGTTTTAAATATAATAAAAACAAAAAATGCACCTTGGTAATTGTTTATTTAAACACTTTGAAATCTTTGTGTTGAAAAATTAAACTGACTCAGAATTTTCTTCCCTACATAAATAATCAATAATTGCAAAGGAAAGAAATTGAAAAAAAAAGAATTTTCAAATTAGAAAAGAAATATATACATTGAAGATATTCGCTCCGGCTGGGACTCGAACCCAGGCCACTCGCTTGGAAGACCAGCGGTCTAGCCATTAGGCTATCGGAGTTCTGTCGAGCGGAGTCTTACTGCCTGACTGATACTGCCTGACTGACAGACTGACTCACTGACTGACTGATACTGACTGACTGACTCACTGACTGACCGAGACTGACTGACTAACTGCCTGACTGACTGAGACTGGACTGACTGACTGACTGACTGACTGACTAACTGACTGACTGAGACTGACTGACTGACTGCTTGACGCTCTGACTGGCTATTTCACTGACTGAATGAATGACTAAATGACTGACTGACACTGACTGACTGACTGCTTGACTACCTGACTGACTGCTTGACTGACTAACTGACTGGACAGGACTGACCGACTGACTGACTGACAGACTGACTGAATAAGGATGACTGACAGACTGACTGAATAAGGCTGACTGACTGACTGACTGACAGACTGACTGAATAAGGCTGACCGACTGACTGACTGCCTGACTGACTGACTGACTGAATGACTGACTGACTGACTGACCGAGACTGACTGACTGATTGACTGAGACTGGACTGGACTGACTGACTGACTGACTGACTGACTGAGACTGACTGACTGCTTTAGTGACTAACTGACTGCACAGGACTGACCGACTGACTGACTGACTGACTGCCTGACTGACTGACTGACTGAGACTAAATGACTGACTGCTTGACTGACTGGCTGAAGGACTAACTGACTGACTGAGTGACTGGACTGACTGACTGAGACTGAATGACTGAGTGCTTGACTGATTGACTGTCAGACTGACTGACTGACTTCGCAAAAGGGAAAAATAAAAAAAAAAGAATTATAAAATTAGAAAAAAATATTTCATTTAAGATTTCCTTTCCGGCCGGGACTCGAACCCAGTACCACGCGCTAGGAACCCAACGGTCTAGCTATTAGGCTATCGGAGCTCTGTCGATGGAAGTCTTAAATATATTAAAAACAAAAAATGCACCTTGGTAATTATTGATTCAAACACTTTGAAATTTACAGGTCGAATAATTAAACTGACTCAGAATTTTTCTCCCTACATAAATAATCAATATTCGCAAAAGAGAAAAATTAAAAAAAAAAGAAGAAGAAATTTCAAATTAGAAACTAAAAGTATACATTGAAGATTTTCGTTCAGGCTGGGACTCGAACCCAGGGCCACTCGCTTGGAAGCCTAACAATCTAGCCATTAGTCTATGGGAGCTCTGTCGGTGGGAGTTTTAAATATAATAAAAACAAAAAATGCACCTTGGTAATTGTTTATTTAAACACTTTGAAATCTTAGTGTCGAAAAATTAAACTGACTCAGAATTTTCTTCCCTACATAAATAATCAATAATTGCAAAGGAAAGAAATTGAAAAAAAAAAGAATTTTCAAATTAGAAAAGAAATATATACATTGAAGATATTCGCTCCGGCTGGGACTCGAACCCAGGCCACTCGCTTGGAAGACCAGCGGTCTAGCCATTAGGCTATCGGAGTTCTGTCGAGCGGAGTCTTACTGCCTGACTGATACTGCCTGACTGACAGACTGACTCACTGACTGACTGATACTGACTGACTGACTCACTGACTGACCGAGACTGACTGACTGACTGACTGACTGACTAACTGACTGACTGAGACTGACTGACTGACTGCTTGACTCTCTGACTGGCTATTTCACTGACTGACTGAATGACTAAATGACTGACTGACACTGACTGACTGACTGCTTGACTACCTGACTGACTGCTTGACTGACTAACTGACTGGACAGGACTGACCGACTGACTGACTGACAGACTGACTGAATAAGGATGACTGACAGACTGACTGAATAAGGCTGACTGACTGACTGACTGACAGACTGACTGAATAAGGCTGACCGACTGACTGACTGCCTGACT
Organism: Uloborus diversus; assembly: GCF_026930045.1. Lineage (NCBI taxonomy): Eukaryota > Metazoa > Arthropoda > Arachnida > Araneae > Uloboridae > Uloborus > Uloborus diversus. The sequence continues at coordinate 96,318,595 of NC_072732.1, read as the reverse complement.
GACTGACTGACTGAATGACTGACTGACTGACTGACCGAGACTGACTGACTGACTGACTGCGACTGGACTGGACTGACTGACTGACTGACTGACTGAGACTGACTGACTGCTTTAGTGACTAACTGACTGCACAGGACTGACCGACTGACTGCCTGACTGACTGACTGACTGAATGACTGACTGACTGAGACTAAATGACTGACTGCTTGACTGACTGGCTGAAGGACTAACTGACTGACTGAGTGACTGACTGACTGGACTGACTGACTGAGACTGAATGACTGAGTGCTTGACTGATTGACTGTCAGACTGACTGACTGACTTCGCAAAAGGGAAAAATAAAAAAAAAGAATTATAAAATTAGAAAAAAATATTTGCATTTAAGATTTCCTTTCCGGCCGGGACTCGAACCCAGTACCACGCGCTAGGAACCCAACGGTCTATCCATTAGGCTATCGGAGCTCTGTCGATGGAAGTCTTAAATATAATAAAAACAAAAAATGCACCTTGGTAATTATTGATTCAAACACTTTGAAATTTACAGGTCAAATAATTAAACTGACTCAGAATTTTTCTCCCTACATAAATACTCAATATTCGCAAAAGAGAAAAATTAAAAAAAAAAGAAGAAGAAATTTCAAATTAGAAACTAAAAGTATACATTGAAGATTTTCGTTCAGGCTGGGACTCGAACCCAGGGCCACTCGCTTGGAAGCCTAACACTCTAGCCCTTAGTCTATGGGAGCTCTGTCGGTGGGAGTTTTAAATATAATAAAAACAAAAAATGCACCTTGGTAATTGTTTATTTAAACACTTTGAAATCTTCGTGTCGAAAAATTAAAGTGACTCAGAATTTTCTTCCCTACATAAATAATCAATAATTGCAAAGGAAAGAAATTGAAAAAAAAAAGAATTTTCAAATTAGAAAAGAAATATATACATTGAAGATATTCGCTCCGGCTGGGACTCGAACCCAGGCCACTCGCTTGGAAGACCAGCGGTCTAGCCATTAGGCTATCGGAGTTCTGTCGAGCGGAGTCTTACTGCCTGACTGATACTGCCTGACTGACAGACTGACTCACTGACTGACTGATACTGACTGACTGACTCACTGACTGACCGAGACTGACTGACTAACTGCCTGACTGACTGAGACTGGACTGACTGACTGACTGACTGACTGACTGACTGACTAACTGACTGACTGAGACTGACTGACTGACTGCTTGACTCTCTGACTGGCTATTTCACTGACTGACTGAATGACTAAATGACTGACTGACACTGACTGACTGACTGCTTGACTACCTGACTGACTGCTTGACTGACTAACTGACTGGACAGGACTGACCGACTGACTGACTGACAGACTGACTGAATAAGGATGACTGACAGACTGACTGAATAGGGCTGACTGACTGACTGACTGACAGACTGACTGAATAAGGCTGACCGACTGACTGACTGCCTGACTGACTGACTGACTGAATGACTGACTGACTGACTGACCGAGACTGACTGACTGACTGACTGACTGAGACTGACTGACTGCTTTAGTGACTAACTGACTGCACAGGACTGACCGACTGAGTGACTGACTGACTGCCTGACTGACTGACTGACTGAATGACTGACTGACTGAGACTAAATGACTGACTGCTTGACTGATTGGCTGAAGGACTAACTGACTGACTGAGTGACTGACTGACTGGACTGACTGACTGAGACTGAATGACTGAGTGCTTGACTGATTGACTGTCAGACTGACTGACTGACTTCGCAAAAGGGAAAAATAAAAAAAAAAGAATTATAAAATTAGAAAAAAATATTTGCATTTAAGATTTCCTTTCCGGCCGGGACTCGAACCCAGTACCACGCGCTAGGAACCCAACGGTCTAGCCATTAGGCTATCGGAGCTCTGTCGATGGAAGTCTTAAATATAATAAAAACAAAAAATGCACCTTGGTAATTATTGATTCAAACACTTTGAAATTTACAGGTCGAATAATTAAACTGACTCAGAATTTTTCTCCCTACATAAATAATCAATATTCGCAAAAGAGAAAAATTAAAAAAAAAAGAAGAAGAAATTTCAAATTAGAAACTAAAAGTATACATTGAAGATTTTCGTTCAGGCTGGGACTCGAACCCAGGGCCACTCGCTTGGAAGCCTAAGACTCTAGCCATTAGTCTATGGGAGCTCTGTCGGTGGGAGTTTTAAATATAATAAAAACAAAAAATGCACCTTGGTAATTGTTTATTTAAACACTTTGAAATCTTCGTGTCGAAAAATTAAACTGACTCAGAATTTTCTTCCCTACATAAATAATCAATAATTGCAAAGGAAAGAAATTGAAAAAAAAAAGAATTTTCAAATTAGAAAAGAAATATATACATTGAAGATATTCGCTCCGGCTGGGACTCGAACCCAGGCCACTCGCTTGGAAGACCAGCGGTCTAGCCATTAGGCTATCGGAGTTCTGTCGAGCGGAGTCTTACTGCCTGACTGATACTGCCTGACTGACAGACTGACTCACTGACTGACTGATACTGACTGACTGACTCACTGTCTGACCGATACTGACTGACTAACTGCCTGACTGACTGAGACTGGACTGACTGACTGACTGACTGACTGACTGACTAACTGACTGACTGAGACTGACTGACTGACTGCTTGACTCTCTGACTGACTGCTTGACTGACTAACTGACTGGACAGGACTGACCGACTGACTGACTGACAGACTGACTGAATAAGGCTGACTGACTGACTGACTGACAGACTGACTGAATAAGGCTGACCGACTGACTGACTGCCTGACTGACTGACTGACTGAATGACTGACTGACTGACTGACCGAGACTGACTGACTGACTGACTGAGACTGGACTGGACTGACTGACTGACTGACTGACTGAGACTGACTGACTGCTTTAGTGACTAACTGACTGCACAGGACTGACCGACTGACTGACTGACTGACTGCCTGACTGACTGACTGACTGAATGACTGACTGACTGAGACTAAATGACTGACTGCTTGACTGACTGGATGAAGGACTAACTGACTGACTGAGTGACTGACTGACTGGACTGACTGACTGAGACTGAATGACTGAGTGCTTGACTGATTGACTGTCAGACTGACTGACTGACTTCGCAAAAGGGAAAAATAAAAAAAAAAGAATTATAAAATTAGAAAAAAATATTTGCATTTAAGATTTCCTTTCCGGCCGGGACTCGAACCCAGTACTACGCGCTAGGAACCCAACGGTCTAGCCATTAGGCTATCGGAGCTCTGTCGATGGAAGTCTTAAATATAATAAAAACAAAAAATGCACCTTGGTAATTATTGATTCAAACACTTTGAAATTTACAGGTCGAATAATTAAACTGACTCAGAATTTTTCTCCCTACATAAATAATCAATATTCGCAAAAGAGAAAAATTAAAAAAAAAAGAAGAAGAAATTTCAAATTAGAAACTAAAAGTATACATTGAAGATTTTCGTTCAGGCTGGGACTCGAACCCAGGGCCACTCGCTTGGAAGCCTAACACTCTAGCCATTAGTCTATGGGAGCTCTGTCGGTGGGAGTTTTAAATATAATAAAAACAAAAAATGCACCTTGGTAATTGTTTATTTAAACACTTTGAAATCTTCGTGTCGAAAAATTAAACTGACTCAGAATTTTCTTCCCTACATAAATAATCAATAATTGCAAAGGAAAGAAATTGAAAAAAAAAAGAATTTTCAAATTAGAAAAGAAATATATACATTGAAGATATTCGCTCCGGCTGGGACTCGAACCCAGGCCACTCGCTTGGAAGACCAGCGGTCTAGCCATTAGGCTATCGGAGTTCTGTCGAGCGGAGTCTTACTGCCTGACTGATACTGCCTGACTGACAGACTGACTCACTGACTGACTGATACTGACTGACTGACTCACTGACTGACCGAGACTGACTGACTAACTGCCTGACTGACTGAGATTGGACTGACTGACTGACCGACTGACTGACTGACAGACTGACTGAATAAGGCTGACTGACTGACTGACTGACAGACTGACTGAATAAGGCTGACCGACTGACTGACTGCCTGACTGACTGACTGACTGAATGACTGACTGACTGACTGACCGAGACTGACTGACTGACTGACTGAGACTGGACTGGACTGACTGACTGACTGACTGACTGAGACTGACTGACTGCTTTAGTGACTAACTGACTGCACAGGACTGACCGACTGACTGACTGACTGACTGCCTGACTGACTGACTGACTGAATGACTGACTGACTGAGACTAAATGACTGACTGCTTGACTGACTGGCTGAAGGACTAACTGACTGACTGAGTGACTGACTGACTGGACTGACTGACTGAGACTGAATGACTGAGTGCTTGACTGATTGACTGTCAGACTGACTGACTGACTTCGCAAAAGGGAAAAATAAAAAAAAAGAATTATAAAATTAGAAAAAAATATTTGCATTTAAGATTTCCTTTCCGGCTGGGATTTGAACCCAGGGCGACACTCATGGAAGCCCAACGCTCTCGCCAATATACTATCGGATCTCTGTTGATCGGTGTCTTAATTATAATAAAAACAAAAAATGCACCTTAGTAATTATTGATTTAAAATCTTTGAAATCTAAAGGTCGAATGATTAAACTGACTCAGAATTTTCTTCCGTACATAAATAATCCATATTTGCAAAAGAAAGAAATTGAAAAAAAAAAAAGAATCTTCAAATTAGAAGAGAAATATATACATGGAAGATTTTCGTTCCGGCCGGGACTCGAACCCAGTACCACGCGCTTGGAACCCAACGGTCTAGCCATTAGGCTATCGGAGCTCTGTCGATGGAAGTCTTAAATATAATAAAAACAAAAAATGCACCTTGGTAATTATTGATTCAAACACTTTGAAATTTACAGGTCGAATAATTAAACTGACTCAGAATTTTTCTCCCTACATAAATAATCAATATTCGCAAAAGAGAAAAATTAAAAAAAAAGAAGAAGAAATTTCAAATTAGAAACTAAAAGTATACATTGAAGATTTTCGTTCAGGCTGGGACTCGAACCCAGGGCCACTCGCTTGGAAGCCTAACACTCTAGCCATTAGTCTATGGGAGCTCTGTCGGTGGGAGTTTTAAATATAATAAAAACAAAAAATGCACCTTGGTAATTGTTTATTTAAACACTTTGAAATCTTCGTGTCGAAAAATTAAACTGACTCAGAATTTTCTTCCCTACATAAATAATCAATAATTGCAAAGGAAAGAAATTGAAAAAAAAAAAGAATTTTCAAATTAGAAAAGAAATATATACATTGAAGATATTCGCTCCGGCTGGGACTCGAACCCAGGCCACTCGCTTGGAAGACCAGCGGTCTAGCCATTAGGCTATCGGAGTTCTGGCGAGCGGAGTCTTACTGCCTGACTGATACTGCCTGACTGACAGACTGACTCACTGACTGACTGATACTGACTGACTGACTCACTGACTGACCGAGACTGACTGACTAACTGCCTGACTGACTGAGACTGGACTGACTGACTGACTGACTGACTGACTGACTAACTGACTGACTGAGACTGACTGACTGACTGCTTGACTCTCTGACTGGCTATTTCACTGACTGACTGAATGACTAAATGACTGACTGACACTGACTGACTGACTGCTTGACTGACTAACTGACTGGACAGGACTGACCGACTGACTGACTGACAGACTGACTGAATAAGGATGACTGACAGACTGACTGAATAAGGCTGACTGACTGACTGACTGACAGACTGACTGAATAAGGCTGACCGACTGACTGACTGCCTGACTGACTGACTGACTGAATGACTGACTGACTGACCGAGACTGACTGACTGACTGACTGAGACTGGACTGGACTGACTGACTGACTGACTGACTGAGACTGACTGACTGCTTTAGTGACTAACTGACTGCACAGGACTGACCGACTGACTGACTGACTGACTGAATGACTGACTGACTGAGACTAAATGACTGACTGCTTGACTGACTGGCTGAAGGACTAACTGACTGACTGAGTGACTGACTGACTGGACTGACTGACTGAGACTGAATGACTGAGTGCTTGACTGATTGACTGTCAGACTGACTGACTGACTTCGCAAAAGGGAAAAATAAAAAAGAATTATAAAATTAGAAAAAAATATTTGCATTTAAGATTTCCTTTCCGGCCGGGACTCGAACCCAGTACCACGCGCTAGGAACCCAACGGTCTAGCCATTAGGCTATCGGAGCTCTGTCGATGGAAGTCTTAAATATAATAAAAACAAAAATGCACCTTGGTAATTATTGATTCAAACACTTTGAAATTTACAGGTCGAATAATTAAACTGACTCAGAATTTTTCTCCCTACATAAATAATCAATATTCGCAAAAGAGAAAAATTAAAAAAAAGAAGAAGAAATTTCAAATTAGAAACTAAAAGTATACATTGAAGATTTTCGTTCAGGCTGGGACTCGAACCCAGGGCCACTCGCTTGGAAGCCTAACACTCTAGCCATTAGTCTATGGGAGCTCTGTCGGTGGGAGTTTTAAATATAATAAAAACAAAAAATGCACCTTGGTAATTGTTTATTTAAACACTTTGAAATCTTCGTGTCGAAAAATTAAACTGACTCAGAATTTTCTTCCCTACATAAATAATCAATAATTGCAAAGGAAAGAAATTGAAAAAAAAAAAAAAGAATTTTCAAATTAGAAAAGAAATATATACATTGAAGATATTCGCTCCGGCAGGGACTCGAACCCAGGCCACTCGCTTGGAAGACCAGCGGTCTAGCCATTAGGCTATCGGAGTTCTGTCGAGCGGAGGCTTACTGCCTGACTGATACTGCCTGACTGACAGACTGACTCACTGACTGACTGATACTGACTGACTGACTCACTGACTGACCGAGACTGACTGACTAACTGCCTGACTGACTGAGACTGGACTGACTGACTGACTGACTGACTAACTGACTGACTGAGACTGACTGACTGACTGCTTGACTCTCTGACTGGCTATTTCACTGACTGACTGAATGACTAAATGACTGACTGACACTGACTGACTGACTGCTTGACTACCTGACTGACTGCTTGACTGACTAACTGACTGGACAGGACTGACCGACTGACTGACTGACAGACTGACTGAATAAGGATGACTGACTGACTGACTGACAGACTGACTGAATAAGGCTGACCGACTGACTGACTGCCTGACTGACTGACTGACTGAATGACTGACTGACTGACTGACCGAGACTGACTGACTGACTGACTGAGACTGGACTGGACTGACTGACTGAGACTGACTGACTGCTTTAGTGACTAACTGACTGCACAGGACTGACCGACTGACTGACTGACTGACTGCCTGACTGACTGACTGACTGAATGAATGACTGACTGAGACTAAATGACTGACTGCTTGACTGACTGGCTGAAGGACTAACTGACTGACTGAGTGACTGACTGACTGGACTGACTGACTGAGACTGAATGACTGAGTGCTTGACTGATTGACTGTCAGACTGACTGACTGACTTCGCAAAAGGGAAAAATAAAAAAAAAAGAATTATAAAATTAGAAAAAAATATTTGCATTTAAGATTTCCTTTCCGGCCGGGACTCGAACCCAGTACCATGCGCTAGGAACCCAACGGTCTAGCCATTAGGCTATCGGAGCTCTGTCGATGGAAGTCTTAAATATAATAAAAACAAAAAATGCACCTTGGTAATTATTGATTCAAACACTTTGAAATTTACAGGTCGAATAATTAAACTGACTCAGAATTTTTCTCCCTACATAAATAATCAATATTCGCAAAAGAGAAAAATTAAAAAAAAAAGAAGAAGGAATTTCAAATTAGAAACTGAAAGTATACATTGAAGATTTTCGTTCAGGCTGGGACTCGAACCCAGGGCCACTCGCTTGGAAGCCTAACACTCTAGCCATTAGTCTATGGGAGCTCTGTCGGTGGGAGTTTTAAATATAATAAAAACAAAAAATGCACCTTGGTAATTGTTTATTTAAACACTTTGAAATATTCGTGTCGAAAAATTAAACTGACTCAGAATTTTCTTCCCTACATAAATAATCAATAATTGCAAAGGAAAGAAATTGAAAAAAAAAAAGAATTTTCAAATTAGAAAAGAAATATATACATTGAAGATATTCGCTCCGGCTGGGACTCGAACCCAGGCCACTCGCTTGGAAGACCAGCGGTCTAGCCATTAGGCTATCGGAGTTCTGTCGAGCGGAGTCTTACTGCCTGACTGACAGACTGACTCACTGACTGACTGATACTGACTGACTGACTCACTGACTGACCGAGACTGACTGACTAACTGCCTGACTGACTGAGACTGGACTGACTGACTGACTGACTGACTGACTGACTAACTGACTGACTGACTAACTGACTGACTGAGACTGACTGACTGACTGCTTGACGCTCTGACTGGCTATTTCACTGACTGACTGAATGACTAAATGACTGACTGACACTGACTGACTGACTGTATGACTACCTGACTGACTGCTTGACTGACTGGACAGGACTGACCGACTGACTGACTGACAGACTGACTGAATAAGGATGACTGACAGACTGACTGAATAAGGCTGACTGACTGACTGACTGACAGACTGACTGAATAAGGCTGACCGACTGACTGACTGCCTGACTGACTGACTGACTGAATGACTGACTGACTGACTGACCGAGACTGACTGACTGACTGACTGAGACTGGACTGGACTGACTGACTGACTGAGACTGACTGACTGCTTTAGTGACTAACTGACTGCACAGGACTGTCCGACTGACTGACTGACTGACTGCCTGACTGACTGACTGACTGAATGACTGACTGACTGAGACTAAATGACTGACTGCTTGACTGACTGGCTGAAGGACTAACTGACTGACTGAGTGACTGACTGACTGGACTGACTGACTGAGACTGAATGACTGAGTACTTGACTGATTGACTGTCAGACTGACTGACTGACTTCGCAAAAGGGAAAAATAAAAAAAAAGAATTATAAAATTAGAAAAAAATATTTGCATTTAAGATTTCCTTTCCGGCCGGGACTCGAACCCAGTACCACGCGCTAGGAGCCCAACGGTCTAGCCATTAGGCTATCGGAGCTCTGTCGATGGAAGTCTTAAATATAATAAAAACAAAAAATGCACCTTGGTAATTATTGATTCAAACACTTTGAAATTTACAGGTCGAATAATTAAACTGACTCAGAATTTTTCTCCCTACATAAATAATCAATATTCGCAAAAGAGAAAAATTAAAAAAAAAAGAAGAAGAAATTTCAAATTAGAAACTAAAAGTATACATTGAAGATTTTCGTTCAGGCTGGGACTCGAACCCAGGGCCACTCGCTTGGAAGCCTAACACTCTAGCCATTAGTCTATGGGAGCTCTGTCGGTGGGAGTTTTAAATATAATAAAAACAAAAAATGCACCTTGGTAATTGTTTATTTAAACACTTTGAAATCTTCGTGTCGAAAAATTAAACTGACTCAGAATTTTCTTCCCTACATAAATAATCAATAATTGCAAAGGAAAGAAATTGAAAAAAAAGAATTTTCAAATTAGAAAAGAAATATATACATTGAAGATATTCGCTCCGGCTGGGACTCGAACCCAGGCCACTCGCTTGGAAGACCAGCGGTCTAGCCATTAGGCTATCGGAGTTCTGTCGAGCGGAGTCTTACTGCCTGACTGATACTGCCTGACGGACAGACTGACTCACTGACTGACTGATACTGACTGACTGACTCACTGACTGACCGAGACTGACTGACTAACTGCCTGACTGACTGAGACTGGACTGACTGACTGACTGACTGACTGACTGACTAACTGACTGACTGAGACTGACTGACTGACTGCTTGACGCTCTGACTGGCTATTTCACTGACTGACTGAATGACTAAATGACTGACTGACACTGACTGACTGACTGCTTGACTACCTGACTGACTGCTTGACTGACTAACTGACTGGACAGGACTGACCGACTGACTGACTGACAGACTGACTGAATAAGGATGACTGACAGACTGACTGAATAAGGATGACTTTCAGACTGACTGAATAAGGCTGACTGACTGACTGACTGACTGACTGACTGAATAAGGCTGACCGACTGACTGACTGCCTGACTGACTGACTGACTGAATGACTGACTGACTGACTGACCGAGACTGACTGACTGACTGACTGTGACTGGACTGGACTGACTGACTGACTGACTGACTGAGACTGACTGACTGCCTGACTGACTGACTGACTGAATGACTGACTGACTGAGACTAAATGACTGACTGCTTGACTGACTGGCTGAAGGACTAACTGACTGACTGAGTGACTGACTGACTGGACTGACTGACTGAGACTGAATGACTGAGTGCTTGACTGATTGACTGTCAGACTGACTGACTGACTTCGCAAAAGGGAAAAATAAAAAAAAAAGAATTTTAAAATTAGAAAAAAATATTTGCATTTAAGATTTCCTTTCCGGCCGGGACTCGAACCCAGTACCACGCGCTAGGAACCCAACGGTCTAGCCATTAGGCTATCAGAGCTCTGTCGATGGAAGTCTTAAATATAATAAAAACAAAAAATGCACCTTGGTAATTATTGATTCAAACACTTTGAAATTTACAGGTCGAATAATTAAACTGACTCAGAATTTTTCTCCCTACATAAATAATCAATATTCGCAAAAGAGAAAAATTAAAAAAAAAAGAAGAAGAAATTTCAAATTAGAAACTAAAAGTATACATTGAAGATTTTCGTTCAGGCTGGGACTCGAACCCAGGGCCACTCGCTTGGAATCCTAACACTCTAGCCATTAGTCTATGGGAGCTCTGTCGGTGGGAGTTTTAAATATAATAAAAACAAAAAATGCACCTTGGTAATTGTTTATTTAAACACTTTAAAATCTTCGTGTCGAAAAATTAAACTGACTCAGAATTTTCTTCCCTACATAAATAATCAATAATTGCAAAGGAAAGAAATTGAAAAAAAAAGAATTTTCAAATTAGAAAAGAAATATATACATTGAAGATATTCGCTCCGGCTGGGACTCGAACCCAGGCCACTCGCTTGGAAGACCAGCGGTCTAGCCATTAGGCTATCGGAGTTCTGTCGAGCGGAGTCTTACTGCCTGACTGATACTGCCTGACTGACAGACTGACTGACCGAGACTGACTGACAAACTGCCTGACTGACTGAGACTGGACTGACTGACTGACTGACTGATTGACTGCTTGACTCTCTGACTGGCTATTTCACTGACTGACTGAATGACTAAATGACTGACTGACACTGACTGACTGCTTGACTACCTGACTGACTGCTTGACTGACTAACTGACTGGACAGGACTGACCGACTGACTGACTGACAGACTGACTGAATAAGGATGACTGACAGACTGACTGAATAAGGCTGACTGACTGACTGACTGACAGACTGACTGAATAAGGCTGACCGACTGACTGACTGCCTGACTGACTGACTGACTGAATGACTGACTGACTGACTGACCGAGACTGACTGACTGACTGACTGAGACTGGACTGGACTGACTGACTGACTGACTGACTGAGACTGACTGACTGCTTTAGTGACTAACTGACTGCACAGGACTGACCGACTGCCTGACTGACTGACTGACTGAATGACTGACTGACTGAGACTAAATGACTGACTGCTTGACTGACTGGCTGAAGGACTAATTGACTGACTGAGTGACTGACTGACTGGACTGACTGACTGAGACTGAATGACTGAGTGCTTGACTGATTGACTGTCAGACTGACTGACTGACTTCGCAAAAGGGAAAAATAAAAAAAAAGGAATTATAAAATTAGAAAAAAATATTTGCATTTAAGATTTCCTTTCCGGCCGGGACTCGAACCCAGTACCACGCGCTAGGAACCCAACGGTCTAGCCATTAGGCTATCGGAGCTCTGTCGATGGAAGTCTTAAATATAATAAAAACAAAAAATGCACCTTGGTAATTATTGATTCAAACACTTTGAAATTTACAGGTCGAATAATTAAACTGACTCAGAATTTTTCTCCCTACATAAATAATCAATATTCGCAAAAGAGAAAAATTAAAAAAAAAGAAGAAGAAATTTCAAATTAGAAACTAAAAGTATACATTGAAGATTTTCGTTCAGTCTGGGACTCGAACCCAGGGCCACTCGCTTGGAAGCCTAACACTCTAGCCATTAGTCTATGGGAGCTCTGTCGGTGGGAGTTTTAAATATAAGAAAAACAAAAAATGCACCTTGGTAATTGTTTATTTAAACACTTTGAAATCTTCGTGTCGAAAAATTAAACTGACTCAGAATTTTCTTCCCTACATAAATAATCAATAATTGCAAAGGAAAGAAATTGAAAAAAAAAAGAATTTTCAAATTAGAAAAGAAATATATACATTGAAGATATTCGCTCCGGCTGGGACTCGAACCCAGGCCACTCGCTTGGAAGACCAGCGGTCTAGCCATTAGGCTATCGGAGTTCTGTCGAGCGGAGTCTTACTGCCTGACTGATACTGCCTGACTGATACTGACTGACTGACTCACTGACTGACCGAGACTGGCTGACTAACTGCCTGACTGACTGAGACTGGACTGACTGACTGACTGACTGACTGACTGACTAACTGACTGACTGAGACTGACTGACTGACTGCTTGACTCTCTGACTGGCTATTTCACTGACTGACTGAATGACTAAATGACTGACTGACACTGACTGACTGACTGCTTGACTACCTGACTGACTGCTTGACTGACTAACTGACTGGACAGGACTGACCGACTGACTGACTGACAGACTGACTGAATAAGGATGACTGACAGACTGACTGAATAAGGCTGACTGACTGACTGACTGAATAAGGCTGACCGACTGACTGACTGCCTGACTGACTGACTGACTGAATGACTGACTGACTGACTGACCGAGACTGACTGACTGACTGACTGAGACTGGACTGGACTGACTGACTGACTGACTGACTGAGACTGACTGACTGCTTTAGTGACTAACTGACTGCACAGGACTGACCGACTGACTGACTGACTGACTGCCTGACTGACTGACTGACTGAATGACTGACTGACTGAGACTAAATGACTGACTGCTTGACTGACTGGCTGAAGGACTAACTGACTGACTGAGTGACTGACTGACTGGACTGACTGACTGAGACTGAATGCTTGACTGATTGACTGTCAGACTGATTTCGCAAAGGGGAAAAATAAAAAAAAAAAAGAATTATAAAATTAGAAAAAAATATTTGCATTTAAGATTTCCTTTCCGGCTGGGATTTGAACCCAGGGCGACACTCATGGAAGCCCAACGCTCTCGCCAATATACTATCGGATCTCTGTTGATCGGTGTCTTAATTATAATAAAAACAAAAAATGCACCTTAGTAATTATTGATCTAAAATCTTTGAAATCTAAAGGTCGAATGATTAAACTGACTCAGAATTTTCTTCCGTACATAAATAATCCATATTTGCAAAAGAAAGAAATTGAAAAAAAAGAATCTTCAAATTAGAAGAGAAATATATACATGGAAGATTTTCGTTCCGGCCGGGACTCGAACCCAGTACCACGCGCTTGGAACCCAACGGTCTAGCCATTAGGCTATCGGAGCTCTGTCGATGGAAGTCTTAAATATAATAAAAACAAAAAATGCACCTTGGTAATTATTGATTCAAACACATTGAAATTTACAGGTCGAATAATTAAACTGACTCAGAATTTTTCTCCCTACATAAATAATCAATATTCGCAAAAGAGAAAAATTAAAAAAAAAAGAAGAAGAAATTTCAAATTAGAAACTAAAAGTATACATTGAAGATTTTCGTTCAGGCTGGGACTCGAACCCAGGGCCACTCGCTTGGAAGCCTAACACTCTAGCCATTAGTCTATGGGAGCTCTGTCGGTGGGAGTTTTAAATATAATAAAAACAAAAAAATGCACTTTGGTAATTGTTTATTTAAACACTTTGAAATCTTCGTGTCGAAAAATTAAACTGACTCAGAATTTTCTTCCCTACATAAATAATCAATAATTGCAAAGGAAAGAAATTGAAAAAAAAAAGAATTTTCAAATTAGAAAAGAAATATATACATTGAAGATATTCGCTCCGGCTGGGACTCGAACCCAGGCCACTCGCTTGGAAGACCAGCGGTCTAGCCATTAGGCTATCGGAGTTCTGTCGAGCGGAGTCTTACTGCCTGACTGATACTGCCTGACTGACAGACTGACTCACTGACTGACTGATACTGACTGACTGACTCACTGACTGACCGAGACTGACTGACTAACTGCCTGACTGACTGAGACTGGACTGACTGACTGACTGACTGACTGACTAACTAACTGACTGACTGAGACTGACTGACTGACTGCTTGACTCTCTGACTGGCTATTTCACTGACTGACTGAATGACTAAATGACTGACTGACACTGACTGACTGACTGCTTTACTACCTGACTGACTGCTTGACTGACTAACTGACTGGACAGGACTGACCGACTGACTGACTGACAGACTGACTGAATAAGGATGACTGACAGACTGACTGAATAAGGCTGACTGACTGACTGACTGACAGACTGACTGAATAAGGCTGACCGACTGACTGACTGCCTGACTGACTGACTGACTGAATGACTGACTGACTGACTGACCGAGACTGACTGACTGACTGACTGACTGAGACTGACTGACTGCTTTAGTGACTAACTGACTGCACAGGACTGACCGACTGACTGACTGACTGACTGCCTGACTGACTGACTGAGACTAAATGACTGACTGCTTGACTGACTGGCTGAAGGACTAACTGACTGGCTGAAGGACTAACTGACTGACTGAGTGACTGACTGACTGGACTGACTGACTGAGACTGAATGACTGAGTGCTTGACTGATTGACTGTCAGACTGACTGACTGACTTCGCAAAAGGGAAAAATAAAAAAAAAAGAATTTTAAAATTAGAAAAAAATATTTGCATTTAAGATTTCCTTTCCGGCCGGGACTCGAACCCAGTACCACGCGCTAGGAACCCAACGGTCTAGCCATTAGTCTATGGGAGCTCTGTCGGTGGGAGTTTTAAATATAATAAAAACAAAAAATGCACCTTGGTAATTGTTTATTTAAACACTTTAAAATCTTCCTGTCGAAAAATTAAACTGACTCAGAATTTTCTTCCCTACATAAATAATCAATTATTGCAAAGGAAAGAAATTGAAAAAAAAAAGAATTTTCAAATTAGAAAAGAAATATATACATTGAAGATATTCGCTCCGGCTGGGACTCGAACCCAGGCCACTCGCTTGGAAGACCAGCGGTCTAGCCATTAGGCTATCGGAGTTCTGTCGAGCGGAGTCTTACTGCCTGACTGATACTGCCTGACTGACAGACTGACTGACTGACTGACTGACTGCTTGACTCTCTGACTGGCTATTTCACTGACTGACTGAATGACTAAATGACTGACTGACACTGACTGACTGCTTGACTACCTGACTGACTGCTTGACTGACTAACTGACTGGACAGGACTGACCGACTGACTGACTGACAGACTGACTGAATAAGGATGACTGACAGACTGACTGAATAAGGCTGACTGACTGACTGACTGAGAGACTGACTGAATAAGGCTGACCGACTGACTGACTGCCTGACTGACTGACTGACTGAATGACTGACTGACTGACTGACCGAGACTGACTGACTGACTGACTGAGACTGGACTGGACTGACTGACTGACTGACTGACTGAGACTGACTGACTGCTTTAGTGACTAACTGACTGCACAGGACTGACCGACTGACTGACTGACTGACTGCCTGACTGACTGACTGACTGAATGACTGACTGACTGAGACTAAATGACTGACTGCTTGACTGACTGGCTGAAGGACTAACTGACTGACTGAGTGACTGACTGACTGGACTGACTGACTGAGACTGAATGACTGAGTGCTTGACTGATTGACTGTCAGACTGACTGACTGACTTCGCAAAAGGGAAAAATAAAAAAAATGGAATTATAAAATTAGAAAAAAATATTTGCATTTAAGATTTCCTTTCCGGCCGGGACTCGAACCCAGTACCACGCGCTAGGAACCCAACGGTCTAGCCATTAGGCTATCGGAGCTCTGTCGATGGAAGTCTTAAATATAATAAAAACAAAAAATGCACCTTGGTAATTATTGATTCAAACACTTTGAAATTTACAGGTCGAATAATTAAACTGACTCAGAATTTTTCTCCCTACATAAATAATCAATATTCGCAAAAGAGAAAAATTAAAAAAAAAGAAGAAGAAATTTCAAATTAGAAACTAAAAGTATACATTGAAGATTTTCGTTCAGGCTGGGACTCGAACCCAGGGCCACTCGCTTGGAAGCCTAACACTCTAGCCATTAGTCTATGGGAGCTCTGTCGGTGGGAGTTTTAAATATAAGAAAAACAAAAAATGCACCTTGGTAATTGTTTATTTAAACACTTTGAAATCTTCGTGTCGAAAAATTAAACTGACTCAGAATTTTCTTCCCTACATAAATAATCAATAATTGCAAAGGAAAGAAATTGAAAAAAAAAAGAATTTTCAAATTAGAAAAGAAATATATACATTGAAGATATTCGCTCCGGCTGGGACTCGAACCCAGGCCACTCGCTTGGAAGACCAGCGGTCTAGCCATTAGGCTATCGGAGTTCTGTCGAGCGGAGTCTTACTGCCTGACTGATACTGCCTGACTGACAGACTGACTCACTGACTGACTGATACTGACTGACTGACTCACTGACTGACCGAGACTGACTGACTAACTGCCTGACTGACTGAGACTGGACTGACTGACTGACTGACTGCTTGACTCTCTGACTGGCTATTTCACTGACTGACTGAATGACTAAATGACTGACTGACACTGACTGACTGACTGCTTGACTACCTGACTGACTGCTTGACTGACTAACTGACTGGACAGGACTGACCGACTGACTGACTGACAGACTGACTGAATAAGGATGACTGACAGACTGACTGAATAAGGCTGACTGACTGACTGAGTGAATAAGGCTGACCGACTGCTTTAGTGACTAACTGACTGCACAGGACTGACCGACTGACTGACTGACTGACTGCCTGACTGACTGACTGACTGAATGACTGACTGACTGAGACTAAATGACTGACTGCTTGACTGACTGGCTGAAGGACTAACTGACTGACTGAGTGACTGACTGACTGGACTGACTGACTGAGACTGAATGACTGAGTGCTTGACTGATTGACTGTCAGACTGACTTCGCAAAAGGGAAAAATAAAAAAAAAAAGAATTATAAAATTAGAAAAAAATATTTGCATTTAAGATTTCCTTTCCGGCTGGGATTTGAACCCAGGGCGACACTCATGGAAGCCCAACGCTCTCGCCAATATACTATCGGATCTCTGTTGATCGGTGTCTTAATTATAATAAAAACAAAAAATGCACCTTAGTAATTATTGATCTAAAATCTTTGAAATCTAAAGGTCGAATGATTAAACTGACTCAGAATTTTCTTCCGTACATAAATAATCCATATTTGCAAAAGAAAGAAATTGAAAAAAAAAAGAATCTTTAAATTAGAAGAGAAATATATACATGGAAGATTTTCGTTCCGGCCGGGACTCGAACCCAGTACCACGCGCTTGGAACCCAACGGTCTAGCCATTAGGCTATCGGAGCTCTGTTGATGGAAGTCTTAAATATAATAAAAACAAAAAATGCACCTTGGTAATTATTGATTCAAACACATTGAAATTTACAGGTCGAATAATTAAACTGACTCAGAATTTTTCTCCCTACATAAATAATCAATATTCGCAAAAGAGAAAAATTAAAAAAAAAAAAAGAAGAAATTTCAAATTAGAAACTAAAAGTATACATTGAAGATTTTCGTTCAGGCTGGGACTCGAACCCAGGGCCACTCGCTTGGAAGCCTAACACTCTAGCCAATAGTCTATGGGAGCTCTGTCGGTGGGAGTTTTAAATATAATAAAAACAAAAAATGCACCTTGGTAATTGTTTATTTAAACACTTTGAAATCTTCGTGTCGAAAAATTAAACTGACTCAGAATTTTCTTCCCTACATAAATAATCAATAATTGCAAAGGAAAGAAATTGAAAAAAAAAAGAATTTTCAAATTAGAAAAGAAATATATACATTGAAGATATTCGCTCCGGCTGGGACTCGAACCCAGGCCACTCGCTTGGAAGACCAGCGGTCTAGCCATTAGGCTATCGGAGTTCTGTCGAGCGGAGTCTTACTGCCTGACTGATACTGCCTGACTGACAGACTGACTCACTGACTGACTGATACTGACTGACTGATACTGACTGACTGACTCACTGACTGACCGAGACTGACTGACTAACTGCCTGACTGACTGAGACTGGACTGACTGACTGACTGACTGACTGACTGACTAACTGACTGACTGAGACTGACTGACTGACTGCTTGACTCTCTGACTGGCTATTTCACTGACTGACTGAATGACTAAATGACTGACTGACACTGACTGACTGACTGCTTGACTACCTGACTGACTGGACAGGACTGACCGACTGACTGACTGACAGACTGACTGAATAAGGATGACTGACAGACTGACTGAATAAGGCTGACTGACTGACTGACTGACAGAATAAGGCTGACCGACTGACTGACTGCCTGACTGACTGACTGACTGAATGACTGACTGACTGACCGAGACTGACTGACTGACTGACTGAGACTGACTGAGACTGGACTGACTGACTGACTGACTGACTGAGACTGACTGACTGCTTTAGTGACTAACTGACTGCACAGGACTGACCGACTGACTGACTGACTGACTGCCTGACTGACTGACTGACTGAGACTAAATGACTGACTGCTTGACTGACTGGCTGAAGGACTAACTGACTGACTGAGTGACTGACTGACTGGACTGACTGACTGAGACTGAATGACTGAGTGCTTGACTGATTGACTGTCAGACTGACTGACTGACTTCGCAAAAGGGAAAAATAAAAAAAAAAAGAATTATAAAATTAGAAAAAAATATTTGCATTTAAGATTTCCTTTCCGGCCGGGACTCGAACCCAGTACCACGCGCTAGGAACCCAACGGTCTAGCCATTAGGCTATCGGAGCTCTGTCGATGGAAGTCTTAAATATAATAAAAACAAAAAATGCACCTTGGTAATTATTGATTCAAACACTTTGAAATTTACAGGTCGAATAATTAAACTGACTCAGAATTTTTCTCCCTACATAAATAATCAATATTCGCAAAAGAGAAAAATTAAAAAAAAAGAAGAAGAAATTTCAAATTAGAAACTAAAAGTATACATTGAAGATTTTCGTTCAGGCTGGGACTCGAACCCAGGGCCACTAGCTTGGAAGCCTAACACTCTAGCCATTAGTCTATGGGAGCTCTGTCGGTGGGAGTTTTAAATATAATAAAAACAAAAAATGCACCTTGGTAATTGTTTATTTAAACACTTTGAAATCTTCGTGTCGAAAAATTAAACTGACTCAGAATCTTCTTCCCTACATAAATAATCAATAATTGCAAAGGAAAGAAATTGAAAAAAAAAGAATTTTCAAATTAGAAAAGAAATATATACATTGAAGATATTCGCTCCGGCTGGGACTCGAACCCAGGCCACTCGCTTGGAAGACCAGCGGTCTAGCCATTAGGCTATCGGAGTTCTGTCGAGCGGAGTCTTACTGCCTGACTGATACTGCCTGACTGACAGACTGACTCACTGACTGACTGATACTGACTGACTGACTCACTGACTGACCGAGACTGACTGACTAACTGCCTGACTGACTGAGACTGGACTGACTGACTGACTGACTGACTAACTGACTGACTGAGACTGACTGACTGACTGCTTGACTCTCTGACTGGCTATTTCACTGACTGACTGAATGACTAAATGACTGACTAACACTGACTGACTGACTGCTTGACTACCTGACTGAGTGCTTGACTGACTAACTGACTGGACAGGACTGACCGACTGACTGACTGACATACTGACTGAATAAGGATGACTGACAGACTGACTGAATAAGGCTGACTGACTGACTGACTGACAGACTGACTGAATAAGGCTGACCGACTGACTGACTGCCTGACTGACTGACTGACTGAATGACTGACTGACTGACTGACCGAGACTGACTGACTGACTGACTGAGACTGGACTGGACTGACTGACTGACTGGCTGACTGAGACTGACTGACTGCTTTAGTGACTAACTGACTGCACAGGACTGACCGACTGACTGACTGACTGACTGCCTGACTGACTGACTGACTGAGACTAAATGACTGACTGCTTGACTGACTGGCTGAAGGACTAACTGACTGACTGAGTGACTGACTGACTGGACTGACTGACTGAGACTGAATGACTGAGTGCTTGACTGATTGACTGTCAGACTAACTGACTCACTTCGCAAAAGGGAAAAATAAAAAAAAAAAGAATTATAAAATTAGAAAAAAATATTTGCATTTAAGATTTCCTTTCCGGCCGGGACTCGAACCCAGTACCACGCGCTAGGAACCCAACGGTCTAGCCATTAGGCTATCGGAGCTCTGTCGATGGAAGTCTTAAATATAATAAAAACAAAAAATGCACCTTGGTAATTATTGATTTAAACACTTTGAAATTTACAGGTCGAATAATTAAACTGACTCAGAATTTTTCTCCCTACATAAATAATCAATATTCGCAAAAGAGAAAAATTAAAAAAAAGAAGAAGAAATTTCAAATTAGAAACTAAAAGTATACATTGAAGATTTTCGTTCAGGCTGGGACTCGAACCCAGGGCCACTCGCTTGGAAGCCTAACACTCTAGCCATTAGTCTATGGGAGCTCTGTCGGTGGGAGTTTTAAATATAATAAAAACAAAAAATGCACCTTGGTAATTGTTTATTTAAACACTTTGAAATCTTCGTGTCGAAAAATTAAACTGACTCAGAATTTTCTTCCCTACATAAATAATCAATAATTGCAAAGGAAAGAAATTGAAAAAAAAAAGAATTTTCAAATTAGAAAAGAAATATATACATTGAAGATATTCGCTCCGGCTGGGACTCGAACCCAGGCCACTCGCTTGGAAGACCAGCGGTCTAGCCATTAGGCTATCGGAGTTCTGTCGAGCGGAGTCTTACTGCCTGACTGATACTGCCTGACTGACAGACTGACTCACTGACTGACTGATACTGACTGACTGACTCACTGACTGACCGAGACTGACTGACTAACTGCCTGACTGAGTGAGACAGGACTGACTGACTGACTGACTGACTGACTGACTAACTGACTGACTGAGACTGACTGACTGACTGCTTGACTCTCTGACTGGCTATTTCACTGACTGACTGAATGACTAAATGACTGACTGACACTGACTGACTGACTGCTTGACTACCTGACTGACTGCTTGACTGACTAACTGACTGGACAGGACTGACCGACTGACTGACTGACAGACTGACTGAATAAGGATGACTGACAGACTGACTGAATAAGGCTGACTGACTGACTGACTGACAGACTGACTGAATAAGGCTGACCGACTGACTGACTGCCTGACTGACTGACTGAGACTGAATGACTGAGTGCTTGACTGATTGACTGTCAGACTGACTGACTGACTTCGCAAAAGGGAAAAATAAAAAAAAAAGAATTATAAAATTAGAAAAAAATATTTGCATTTAAGATTTCCTTTCCGGCTGGGATTTGAACCCAGGGCGACACTCATGGAAGCCCAACGCTCTCGCCAATATACTATAGGATCTCTGTTGATCGGTGTCTTAATTATAATAAAAACAAAAAATGCACCTTAGTAATTATTGATCTAAAATCTTTGAAATCTAAAGGTCGAATGATTAAACTGACTCAGAATTTTCTTCCGTACATAAATAATCCATATTTGCAAAAGAAAGAAATTGAAAAAAAAAGAATCTTCAAATTAGAAGAGAAATATATACATGGAAGATTTTCGTTCCGGCCGGGACTCGAACCCAGTACCACGCGCTTGGAACTCAACGGTCTAGCCATTAGGCTACCGGAGCTCTGTCGATGGAAGTCTTAAATATAATAAAAACAAAAAATGCACCTTGGTAATTATTGATTCAAACACTTTGAAATTTACAGGTCGAATAATTAAACTGACTCAGAATTTTTCTCCCTACATAAATAATCAATATTCGCAAAAGAGAAAAATTAAAAAAAAAAAGAAGAAGAAATTTCAAATTAGAAACTAAAAGTATACATTGAAGATTTTCGTTCAGGTTGGGACTCGAACCCAGGGCCACTCGCTTGGAAGCCTAAAACTCTAGCCAATTAGTCTATGGGAGCTCTGTCGGTGGGAGTTTTAAATATAATAAAAACAAAAAATGCACCTTGGTAATTGTTTATTTAAACACTTTGAAATCTTCGTGTCGAAAAATTAAACTGACTCAGAATCTTCTTCCCTACATAAATAATCAATAATTGCAAAGGAAAGAAATTGAAAAAAAAAGAATTTTCAAATTAGAAAAGAAATATATACATTGAAGATATTCGCTCCGGCTGGGACTCGAACCCAGGCCACTCGCTTGGAAGACCAGCGGTCTAGCCATTAGGCTATCGGAGTTCTGTCGAGCGGAGTCTTACTGCCTGACTGATACTGCCTGACTGACAGACTGACTCACTGACTGACTGATACTGACTGACTGACTCACTGACTGACCGAGACTGACTGACTAACTGCCTGACTGACTGAGACTGGACTGACTGACTGACTGACTGACTGACTGACTAACTGACTGACTGAGACTGACTGACTGACTGCTTGACTCTCTGACTGGCTATTTCACTGACTGACTGAATGACTAAATGACTGACTGACACTGACTGACTGACTGCTTGACTACCTGACTGACTGCTTGACTGACTAACTGACTGGACAGGACTGACCGACTGACTGACTGACAGACTGACTGAATAAGGATGACTGACAGACTGACTGAATAAGGCTGACTGACTGACTGACTGAATAAGGCTGACCGACTGACTGACTGCCCGACTGACTGACTGACTGAATGACTGACTGACGGACTGACCGAGACTGACTGACTGACTGACTGAGACTGGACTGGACTGACTGACTGACTGACTGACTGAGACTGACTGACTGCTTTAGTGACTAACTGACTGCACAGGACTGACCGACTGACTGACTGACTGACTGCCTGACTGACTGACTGACTGAGACTAAATGACTGACTGCTTGACTGACTGGCTGAAGGACTAACTGACTGACTGAGTGACTGACTGACTGGACTGACTGACTGAGACTGAATGACTGAGTGCTTGACTGATTGACTGTCAGACTGACTGACTGACTTCGCAAAAGGGAAAAATAAAAAAAAAAGAATTATAAAATTAGAAAAAAATATTTGCATTTAAGATTTCCTTTCCGGCCGGGACTCGAACCCAGTACCACGCGCTAGGAACCCAACGGTCTAGCCATTAGGCTATCGGAGCTCTGTCGATGGAAGTCTTAAATATAATAAAAACAAAAAATGCACCTTGGTAATTGTTTATTTAAACACTTTGAAATCTTCGTGTCGAAAAATTAAACTGACTCAGAATTTTCTTCCCTACATAAATAATCAATAATTGCAAAGGAAAGAAATTGAAAAAAAAGAATTTTCAAATTAGAAAAGAAATATATACATTGAAGATATTCGCTCCGGCTGGGACTCGAACCCAGGCCACTCGCTTGGAAGACCAGCGGTCTAGCCATTAGGCTATCGGAGTTCTGTCGAGCGGAGTCTTACTGCCTGACTGATACTGCCTGACTGACAGACTGACTCACTGACTGACTGATACTGACTGACTGACTCACTGACTGACCGAGACTGACTGACTAACTGCCTGACTGACTAAGACAGGACTGACTGACTGACTGACTGACTGATTGACTAACTGACTGACTGAGACTGACTGACTGACTGCTTGACTCTCTGACTGGCTATTTCACTGACTGACTGAATGACTAAATGACTGACTGACACTGACTGACTGACTGCTTGACTACCTGACTGACTGCTTGACTGACTAACTGACTGGACAGGACTGACCGACTGACTGACTGACAGACTGACTGAATAAGGATGACTGACAGACTGACTGAATAAGGCTGACTGACTGACTGACTGACAGACTGACTGAATAAGGCTGACCGACTGACTGACTGCCTGACTGACTGACCGAGACTGACTGACTGACTGACTGAGACTGGACTGGACTGACTGACTGACTGACTGACTGAGACTGACTGACTGCTTTAGTGATTAACTGACTGCACAGGACTGACCGACTGACTGACTGACTGACTGCCTGACTGACTGACTGACTGAATGACTGACTGACTGAGACTAAATGACTGACTGCTTGACTGACTGGCTGAAGGACTAACTGAATGACTGAGTGACTGACTGACTGGACTGACTGACTGACTGACTGACTAACTGACTGACTGAGACTGACTGACTGACTGCTTGACTCTCTGACTGGCTATTTCACTGACTGACTGAATGACTAAATGACTGACTAACACTGACTGACTGACTGCTTGACTACCTGACTGAGTGCTTGACTGACTAACTGACTGGACAGGACTGACCGACTGACTGACTGACATACTGACTGAATAAGGATGACTGACAGACTGACTGAATAAGGCTGACTGACTGACTGACTGACAGACTGACTGAATAAGGCTGACCGACTGACTGACTGCCTGACTGACTGACTGACTGAATGACTGACTGACTGACTGACCGAGACTGACTGACTGACTGACTGAGACTGGACTGGACTGACTGACTGACTGGCTGACTGAGACTGACTGACTGCTTTAGTGACTAACTGACTGCACAGGACTGACCGACTGACTGACTGACTGACTGCCTGACTGACTGACTGACTGAGACTAAATGACTGACTGCTTGACTGACTGGCTGAAGGACTAACTGACTGACTGAGTGACTGACTGACTGGACTGACTGACTGAGACTGAATGACTGAGTGCTTGACTGATTGACTGTCAGACTGACTGACTGACTTCGCAAAAGGGAAAAATAAAAAAAAAAGAATTATAAAATTAGAAAAAAATATTTGCATTTAAGATTTCCTTTCCGGCCGGGACTCGAACCCAGTACCACGCGCTAGGAACCCAACGGTCTAGCCATTAGGCTATCGGAGCTCTGTCGATGGAAGTCTTAAATATAATAAAAACAAAAAATGCACCTTGGTAATTATTGATTCAAACACTTTGAAATTTACAGGTCGAATAATTAAACTGACTCAGAATTTTTCTCCCTACATAAATAATCAATATTCGCAAAAGAGAAAAATTAAAAAAAAAGAAGAAGAAATTTCAAATTAGAAACTAAAAGTATACATTGAAGATTTTCGTTCAGGCTGGGACTCGAACCCAGGGCCACTCGCTTGGAAGCCTAACACTCTAGCCATTAGTCTGTGGGAGCTCTGTCGGTGGGAGTTTTAAATATAATAAAAACAAAAAATGCACCTTGGTAATTGTTTATTTAAACACTTTGAAATCTTCGTGTCGAAAAATTAAACTGACTCAGAATTTTCTTCCCTACATAAATAATCAATAATTGCAAAGGAAAGAAATTGAAAAAAAAAAAGAATTTTCAAATTAGAAAAGAAATATATACATTGAAGATATTCGCTCCGGCTGGGACTCGAACCCAGGCCACTCGCTTGGAAGACCAGCGGTCTAGCCATTAGGCTATCGGAGTTCTGTCGAGCGGAGTCTTACTGCCTGACTGATACTGCCTGACTGACAGACTGACTCACTGACTGACTGATACTGACTGACTGACTCACTGACTGACCGAGACTGACTGACTAACTGCCTGACTGAGTGAGACAGGACTGACTGACTGACTGACTGACTGACTGACTAACTGACTGACTGAGACTGACTGACTGACTGCTTGACTCTCTGACTGGCTATTTCACTGACTGACTGAATGACTAAATGACTGACTGACACTGACTGACTGACTGCTTGACTACCTGACTGACTGCTTGACTGACTAACTGACTGGACAGGACTGACCGACTGACTGACTGACAGACTGACTGAATAAGGATGACTGACAGACTGACTGAATAAGGCTGACTGACTGACTGACTGACAGACTGACTGAATAAGGCTGACCGACTGACTGACTGCCTGACTGACTGACTGAGACTGAATGACTGAGTGCTTGACTGATTGACTGTCAGACTGACTGACTGACTTCGCAAAAGGGAAAAATAAAAAAAAAAGAATTATAAAATTAGAAAAAAATATTTGCATTTAAGATTTCCTTTCCGGCTGGGATTTGAACCCAGGGCGACACTCATGGAAGCCCAACGCTCTCGCCAATATACTATAGGATCTCTGTTGATCGGTGTCTTAATTATAATAAAAACAAAAAATGCACCTTAGTAATTATTGATCTAAAATCTTTGAAATCTAAAGGTCGAATGATTAAACTGACTCAGAATTTTCTTCCGTACATAAATAATCCATATTTGCAAAAGAAAGAAATTGAAAAAAAAAGAATCTTCAAATTAGAAGAGAAATATATACATGGAAGATTTTCGTTCCGGCCGGGACTCGAACCCAGTACCACGCGCTTGGAACTCAACGGTCTAGCCATTAGGCTACCGGAGCTCTGTCGATGGAAGTCTTAAATATAATAAAAACAAAAAATGCACCTTGGTAATTATTGATTCAAACACTTTGAAATTTACAGGTCGAATAATTAAACTGACTCAGAATTTTTCTCCCTACATAAATAATCAATATTCGCAAAAGAGAAAAATTAAAAAAAAAAAGAAGAAGAAATTTCAAATTAGAAACTAAAAGTATACATTGAAGATTTTCGTTCAGGTTGGGACTCGAACCCAGGGCCACTCGCTTGGAAGCCTAAAACTCTAGCCAATTAGTCTATGGGAGCTCTGTCGGTGGGAGTTTTAAATATAATAAAAACAAAAAATGCACCTTGGTAATTGTTTATTTAAACACTTTGAAATCTTCGTGTCGAAAAATTAAACTGACTCAGAATCTTCTTCCCTACATAAATAATCAATAATTGCAAAGGAAAGAAATTGAAAAAAAAAAGAATTTTCAAATTAGAAAAGAAATATATACATTGAAGATATTCGCTCCGGCTGGGACTCGAACCCAGGCCACTCGCTTGGAAGACCAGCGGTCTAGCCATTAGGCTATCGGAGTTCTGTCGAGCGGAGTCTTACTGCCTGACTGATACTGCCTGACTGACAGACTGACTCACTGACTGACTGATACTGACTGACTGACTCACTGACTGACCGAGACTGACTGACTAACTGCCTGACTGACTGAGACTGGACTGACTGACTGACTGACTGACTGACTGACTAACTGACTGACTGAGACTGACTGACTGACTGCTTGACTCTCTGACTGGCTATTTCACTGACTGACTGAATGACTAAATGACTGACTGACACTGACTGACTGACTGCTTGACTACCTGACTGACTGCTTGACTGACTAACTGACTGGACAGGACTGACCGACTGACTGACTGACAGACTGACTGAATAAGGATGACTGACAGACTGACTGAATAAGGCTGACTGACTGACTGACTGAATAAGGCTGACCGACTGACTGACTGCCTGACTGACTGACTGACTGAATGACTGACTGACTGACTGACCGAGACTGACTGACTGACTGACTGAGACTGGACTGGACTGACTGACTGACTGACTGACTGAGACTGACTGACTGCTTTAGTGACTAACTGACTGCACAGGACTGACCGACTGACTGACTGACTGACTGCCTGACTGACTGACTGACTGAGACTAAATGACTGACTGCTTGACTGACTGGCTGAAGGACTAACTGACTGACTGAGTGACTGACTGACTGGACTGACTGACTGAGACTGAATGACTGAGTGCTTGACTGATTGACTGTCAGACTGACTGACTGACTTCGCAAAAGGGAAAAATAAAAAAAAAAGAATTATAAAATTAGAAAAAAATATTTGCATTTAAGATTTCCTTTCCGGCCGGGACTCGAACCCAGTACCACGCGCTAGGAACCCAACGGTCTAGCCATTAGGCTATCGGAGCTCTGTCGATGGAAGTCTTAAATATAATAAAAACAAAAAATGCACCTTGGTAATTGTTTATTTAAACACTTTGAAATCTTCGTGTCGAAAAATTAAACTGACTCAGAATTTTCTTCCCTACATAAATAATCAATAATTGCAAAGGAAAGAAATTGAAAAAAAAAGAATTTTCAAATTAGAAAAGAAATATATACATTGAAGATATTCGCTCCGGCTGGGACTCGAACCCAGGCCACTCGCTTGGAAGACCAGCGGTCTAGCCATTAGGCTATCGGAGTTCTGTCGAGCGGAGTCTTACTGCCTGACTGATACTGCCTGACTGACAGACTGACTCACTGACTGACTGATACTGACTGACTGACTCACTGACTGACCGAGACTGACTGACTAACTGCCTGACTGACTAAGACAGGACTGACTGACTGACTGACTGACTGATTGACTAACTGACTGACTGAGACTGACTGACTGACTGCTTGACTCTCTGACTGGCTATTTCACTGACTGACTGAATGACTAAATGACTGACTGACACTGACTGACTGACTGCTTGACTACCTGACTGACTGCTTGACTGACTAACTGACTGGACAGGACTGACCGACTGACTGACTGACAGACTGACTGAATAAGGATGACTGACAGACTGACTGAATAAGGCTGACTGACTGACTGACTGACAGACTGACTGAATAAGGCTGACCGACTGACTGACTGCCTGACTGACTGACCGAGACTGACTGACTGACTGACTGAGACTGGACTGGACTGACTGACTGACTGACTGACTGAGACTGACTGACTGCTTTAGTGATTAACTGACTGCACAGGACTGACCGACTGACTGACTGACTGACTGCCTGACTGACTGACTGACTGAATGACTGACTGACTGAGACTAAATGACTGACTGCTTGACTGACTGGCTGAAGGACTAACTGAATGACTGAGTGACTGACTGACTGGACTGACTGACTGAGACTGAATGACTGAGTGCTTGACTGATTGACTGTCAGACTGACTGACTGACTTCGCAAAAGGGAAAAATAAAAAAAAAGAATTATAAAATTAGAAAAAAATATTTGCATTTAAGATTTCCTTTCCGGCTGGGATTTGAACCCAGGGCGACACTCATGGAAGCCCAACGCTCTCGCCAATATACTATCGGATCTCTGTTGATCGGTGTCTTAATTATAATAAAAACAAAAAATGCACCTTAGTAATTATTGATCTAAAATCTTTGAAATCTAAAGGTCGAATGATTAAACTGACTCAGAATTTTCTTCCGTACATAAATAATCCATATTTGCAAAAGAAAGAAATTGAAAAAAAAAAAGAATCTTCAAATTAGAAGAGAAATATATACATGGAAGATTTTCGTTCCGGCCGGGACTCGAACCCAGTACCACGCGCTTGGAACCCAACGGTCTAGCCATTAGGCTATCGGAGCTCTGTCGATGGAAGTCTTAAATATAATAAAAACAAAAAATGCACCTTGGTAATTATTGATTCAAACACTTTGAAATTTACAGGTCGAATAATTAAACTGACTCAGAATTTTTCTCCCTACATAAATAATCAATATTCGCAAAAGAGAAAAATTAAAAAAAAAAGAAGAAGAAATTTCAAATTAGAAACTAAAAGTATACATTGAAGATTTTCGTTCAGGCTGGGACTCGAACCCAGGGCCACTCGCTTGGAAGCCTAACACTCTAGCCATTAGTCTATGGGAGCTCTGTCGGTGGGAGTTTTAAATATAATAAAAACAAAAAATGCACCTTGGTAATTGTTTATTTAAACACTTTGAAATCTTCGTGTCGAAAAATTAAACTGACTCAGAATTTTCTTCCCTACATAAATAATCAATAATTGCAAAGGAAAGAAATTCAAAAAAAAAAGAATTTTCAAATTAGAAAAGAAATATATACATTGAAGATATTCGCTCCGGCTGGGACTCGAACCCAGGCCACTCGCTTGGAAGACCAGCGGTCTAGCCATTAGGCTATCGGAGTTCTGTCGAGCGGAGTCTTACTGCCTGACTGATACTGCCTGACTGACAGACTGACTCACTGACTGACTGATACTGACTGACTGACTCACTGACTGACCGAGACTGACTGACTAACTGCCTGACTGACTGAGACTGGACTGACTGACTGACTGACTGACTGACTAACTGACTGACTGAGACTGACTGACTGACTGCTTGACTCTCTGACTGGCTATTTCACTGACTGACTGAATGACTAAATGACTGACTGACACTGACTGACTGACTGCTTGACTACCTGACTGACTGCTTGACTGACTAACTGACTGGACAGGACTGACCGACTGACTGACTGACAGACTGACTGAATAAGGATGACTGACAGACTGACTGAATAAGGCTGACTGACTGACTGACTGACAGACTGACTGACTGAGACTGACTGACTGACTGCTTGACTCTCTGACTGGCTATTTCACTGACTGACTGAATGACTAAATGACTGACTGACACTGACTGACTGACTGCTTGACTACCTGACTGACTGCTTGACTGACTAACTGACTGGACAGGACTGACCGACTGACTGACTGACAGACTGACTGAATAAGGATGACTGACAGACTGACTGAATAAGGCTGACTGACTGACTGACTGACAGACTGACTGAATAAGGCTGACCGACTGACTGACTGCCTGACTGACTGACTGAGTGAATGACTGACTGACCGAGACTGACTGACTGACTGACTGAGACTGGACTGGACTGACTGACTGACTGACTGACTGAGACTGACTGACTGCTTTAGTGACTAACTGACTGCACAGGACTGACCGACTGACTGACTGACTGACTGACTGACTGACTGAATGACTGACTGACTGAGACTAAATGACTGACTGCTTGACTGACTGGCTGAAGGACTAACTGACTGACTGAGTGACTGACTGACTGGACTGACTGACTGAGACTGAATGACTGAGTGCTTGACTGATTGACTGTCAGACTGACTGACTGACTTCGCAAAAGGGAAAAATAAAAAAAAAAAAATTAAAAAATTAGAAAAAAATATTTGCATTTAAGATTTCCTTTCCGGCCGGGACTCGAACCCAGTACCACGCGCTAGGAACCCTACGGTCTAGCCATTAGGCTATCGGAGCTCTGTCGATGGAAGTCTTAAATATAATAAAAACAAAAAATGCACCTTGGTAATTATTGATTCAAACACTTTGAAATTTACAGGTCGAATAATTAAACTGACTCAGAATTTTTCTCCCTACATAAATAATCAATATTCGCAAAAGAGAAAAATTAAAAAAAAGAAGAAGAAATTTCAAATTAGAAACTAAAAGTATACATTGAAGATTTTCGTTCAGGCTGGGACTCGAACCCAGGGCCACTCGCTTGGAAGCCTAACACTCTAGCCATTAGTCTATGGGAGCTCTGTCGGTGGGAGTTTTAAATATAATAAAAACAAAAAATGCACCTTGGTAATTGTTTATTTAAACACTTTGAAATCTTCGTGTCGAAAAATTAAACTGACTCAGAATTTTCTTCCCTACATAAATAATCAATAATTGCAAAGGAAAGAAATTGAAAAAAAAAGAATTTTCAAATTAGAAAAGAAATATATACATTGAAGATATTCGCTCCGGCTGGGACTCGAACCCAGGCCACTCGCTTGGAAGACCAGCGGTCTAGCCATTAGGCTATCGGAGTTCTGTCGAGCGGAGTCTTACTGCCTGACTGATACTGCCTGACTGACAGACTGACTCACTGACTGACTGATACTGACTGACTGACTCACTGACTGACCGAGACTGACTGACTAACTGCCTGACTGACTGAGACAGGACTGACTGACTGACTGACTGACTGATTGACTAACTGACTGACTGAGACTGACTGACTGACTGCTTGACTCTCTGACTGGCTATTTCACTGACTGACTGAATGACTAAATGACTGACTGACACTGACTGACTGACTGCTTGACTACCTGACTGACTGCTTGACTGACTAACTGACTGGACAGGACTGACCGACTGACTTACTGACAGACTGACTGAATAAGGATGACTGACAGACTGACTGAATAAGGCTGACTGAATAAGGCTGACTGACTGACAGACTGACTGAATAAGGCTGACCGACTGACTGACTGCCTGACTGACTGACTGACTGAATGACTGACTGACTGACTGACCGAGACTGACTGACTGACTGACTGAGACTGGACTGGACTGACTGACTGACTGACTGACTGAGACTGACTGACTGCTTTAGTGACTAACTGACTGCACAGGACTGACCGACTGACTGACTGACTGACTGCCTGACTGACTGACTGACTGACTGACTGAGACTAAATGACTGACTGCTTGACTGACTGGCTGAAGGACTAACTGAATGACTGAGTGACTGACTGACTGGACTGACTGACTGAGACTGAATGACTGAGTGCTTGACTGATTGACTGTCAGACTGACTGACTGACTTCGCAAAAGGGAAAAATAAAAAAAAAAGAATTATAAAATTAGAAAAAAATATTTGCATTTAAGATTTCCTTTCCGGCTGGGATTTGAACCCAGGGCGACACTCATGGAAGCCCAACGCTCTCGCCAATATACTATCGGATCTCTGTTGATCGGTGTCTTAATTATAATAAAAACAAAAAATGCACCTTAGTAATTATTGATCTAAAATCTTTGAAATCTAAAGGTCGAATGATTAAACTGACTCAGAATTTTCTTCCGTACATAAATAATCCATATTTGCAAAAGAAAGAAATTGAAAAAAAAAAAGAATCTTCAAATTAGAAGAGAAATATATACATGGAAGATTTTCGTTCCGGCCGGGACTCGAACCCAGTACCACGCGCTTGGAACCCAACGGTCTAGCCATTAGGCTATCGGAGCTCTGTCGATGGAAGTCTTAAATATAATAAAAACAAAAAATGCACCTTGGTAATTATTGATTCAAACACTTTGAAATTTACAGGTCGAATAATTAAACTGACTCAGAATTTTTCTCCCTACATAAATAATCAATATTCGCAAAAGAGAAAAATTAAAAAAAAAAGAAGAAGAAATTTCAAATTAGAAACTAAAAGTATACATTGAAGATTTTCGTTCAGGCTGGGACTCGAACCCAGGGCCACTCGCTTGGAAGCCTAAAACTCTAGCCATTAGTCTATGGGAGCTCTGTCGGTGGGAGTTTTAAATATAATAAAAACAAAAAATGCACCTTGGTAATTGTTTATTTAAACACTTTGAAATCTTCGTGTCGAAAAATTAAACTGACTCAGAATTTTCTTCCCTACATAAATAATCAATAATTGCAAAGGAAAGAAATTGAAAAAAAAAAGAATTTTCAAATTAGAAAAGAAATATATACATTGAAGATATTCGCTCCGGCTGGGACTCGAACCCAGGCCACTCGCTTGGAAGACCAGCGGTCTAGCCATTAGGCTATCGGAGTTCTGTCGAGCGGAGTCTTACTGCCTGACTGATACTGCCTGACTGACAGACTGACTCACTGACTGACTGATACTGACTGACTGACTCACTGACTGACCGAGACTGACTGACTAACTGCCTGACTGACTGAGACTGGACTGACTGACTGACTGACTGACTGACTGACTGACTAACTGACTGACTGAGACTGACTGACTGACTGCTTGACTCTCTGACTGGCTATTTCACTGACTGACTGAATGACTAAATGACTGACTGACACTGACTGACTGACTGCTTGACTACCTGACTGACTGCTTGACTGACTAACTGACTGGACAGGACTGACCGACTGACTGACTGACTGAATAAGGATGACTGACAGACTGACTGAATAAGGCTGACTGACTGACTGACTGACAGACTGACTGAATAAGGCTGACCGACTGACTGACTGCCTGACTGACTGACTGACTGAATGACTGACTGACTGACTGACCGAGACTGACTGACTGACTGACTGAGACTGGACTGGACTGACTGACTGACTGACTGACTGAGACTGACTGACTGCTTTAGTGACTAACTGACTGCACAGGACTGACCGACTGACTGACTGACTGACTGCCTGACTGACTGACTGACTGAATGACTGACTGACTGAGACTAAATGACTGACTGCTTGACTGAGTGGCTGAAGGACTAACTGACTGACTGAGTGACTGACTGACTGGACTGACTGACTGAGACTGAATGACTGAGTGCTTGACTGATTGACTGTCAGACTGACTGACTGACTTCGCAAAAGGGAAAAATAAAAAAAAAAGAATTATAAAATTAGAAAAAAATATTTGCATTTAAGATTTCCTTTCCGGCTGGGATTTGAACCCAGGGCGACACTCATGGAAGCCCAACGCTCTCGCCAATATACTATCGGATCTCTGTTGATCGGTGTCTTAATTATAATAAAAACAAAAAATGCACCTTAGTAATTATTGATCTAAAATCTTTGAAATCTAAAGGTCGAATGATTAAACTGACTCAGAATTTTCTTCCGTACATAAATAATCCATATTTGCAAAAGAAAGAAATTGAAAAAAAAAAGAATCTTCCAATTAGAAGAGAAATATATACATGGAAGATTTTCGTTCCGGCCGGGACTCGAACCCAGTACCACGCGCTTGGAACCCAACGGTCTAGCCATTAGGCTATCGGAGCTCTGTCGATGGAAGTCTTAAATATAATAAAAACAAAAAATGCACCTTGGTAATTATTGATTCAAACACTTTGAAATTTACAGGTCGAATAATTAAACTGACTCAGAATTTTTCTCCCTGCATAAATAATCAATATTCGCAAAAGAGAAAAATTAAAAAAAAAAGAAGAAGAAATTTCAAATTAGAAACAAAAAGTATACATTGAAGATTTTCGTTCAGGCTGGGACTCGAACCCAGGGCCACTCGCTTGGAAGCCTAACACTCTAGCCATTAGTCTATGGGAGCTCTGTCGGTGGGAGTTTTAAATATAATAAAAACAAAAAATGCACCTTGGTAATTGTTTATTTAAACACCTTGAAATCTTCGTGTCGAAAAATTAAACTGACTCAGAATTTTCTTCCCTACATAAATAATCAATAATTGCAAAGGAAAGAAATTGAAAAAAAAAAGAATTTTCAAATTAGAAAAGAAATATATACATTGAAGATATTCGCTCCGGCTGGGACTCGAACCCAGGCCACTCGCTTGGAAGACCTGCGGTCTAGCCATTAGGCTATCGGAGTTCTGTCGAGCGGCGTCTTATTGCCTGACTGATACTGCCTGACTGACAGACTGACTCACTGACTGACTGATACTGACTGACTGACTCACTGACTGACCGAGACTGACTGACTAACTGCCTGACTGACTGAGACTGGACTGACTGACTGACTGACTGACTGACTGACTAACTGACTGACTGAGACTGACTGACTGACTGCTTGACTCTCTGACTGGCTATTTCACTGACTGACTGAATGACTAAATGACTGACTGACACTGACTGACTGACTGCTTGACTACCTGACTGACTGCTTGACTGACTAACTGACTGGACAGGACTGACCGACTGACTGACTGACAGACTGACTGAATAAGGATGACTGACAGACTGACTGAATAAGGCTGACTGACTGACTGACTGACTGACAGACTGACTGAATAAGGCTGACCGACTGACTGACTGCCTGACTGACTGACTGACTGAATGACTCACTGACTGACTGACCGAGACTGACTGACTGACTGACTGAGACTGGACTGGACTGACTGACTGACTGACTGACTGAGACTGACTGACTGCTTTAGTGACTAACTGACTGCACAGGACTGACCGACTGACTGACTGACTGACTGCCTGACTGACTGACTGACTGAATGACTGACTGACTGAGACTAAATGACTGACTGCTTGACTGACTGGCTGAAGGACTAACTGACTGACTGAGTGACTGACTGACTGGACTGACTGACTGAGACTGAATGACTGAGTGCTTGACTGATTGACTGTCAGACTGACTGACTGACTTCGCAAAAGGGAAAAATAAAAAAAAAAGAATTATAAAATTAGAAAAAAATATTTGCATTTAAGATTTCCTTTCCGGCCGGGACTCGAACCCAGTACCACGCGCTAGGAACCCAACGATCTAGCCATTAGGCTATCGGAGCTCTGTCGATGGAAGTCTTAAATATAATAAAAACAAAAAATGCACCTTGGTAATTATTGATTCAAACACTTTGAAATTTACAGGTCGAATAATTAAACTGACTCAGAATTTTTCTCCCTACATAAATAATCAATATTCGCAAAAGAGAAAAATTAAAAAAAAAAGAAGAAGAAATTTCAAATTAGAAACTAAAAGTATACATTGAAGATTTTCGTTCAGGCTGGGACTCGAACCCAGGGCCACTCGCTTGGAAGCCTAACACTCTAGCCATTAGTCTATGGGAGCTCTGTCGGTGGGAGTTTTAAATATAATAAAAACAAAAAATGCACCTTGGTAATTGTTTATTTAAACACTTTGAAATCTTCGTGTCGCAAAATTAAACTGACTCAGAATTTTCTTCCCTACATAAATAATCAATAATTGCAAAGGAAAGAAATTGAGAAAAAAAGAATTTTCAAATTAGAAAAGAAATATATACATTGAAGATATTCGCTCCGGCTGGGACTCGAACCCAGGCCACTCGCTTGGAAGACCAGCGGTCTAGCCATTAGGCTATCGGAGTTCTGTCGAGCGGAGTCTTACTGCCTGACTGATACTGCCTGACTGACAGACTGACTCACTGACTGACTGATACTGACTGACTGACTCACTGACTGACCGAGACTGACTGACTAACTGCCTGACTGACTGAGACTGGACTGACTGACTGACTGACTGACTGACTGACTGACTAACTGACTGACTGAGACTGACTGACTGACTGCTTGACTCTCTGACTGGCTATTTCACTGACTGACTGAATGACTAAATGACTGACTGACACTGACTGACTGACTGCTTGACTACCTGACTGACTGCTTGACTGACTAACTGACTGGACAGGACTGACCGACTGACTGACTGACAGACTGACTGAATAAGGATGACTGACAGACTGACTGAATAAGGCTGACTGACTGACTGACTGACAGACTGACTGAATAAGGCTGACCGACTGACTGACTGCCTGACTGACTGACTGACTGAATGACTGACTGACTGACTGACCGAGACTGACTGACTGACTGACTGAGACTGGACTGACTGACTGACTGACTGAGACTGACTGACTGCTTTAGTGACTAACTGACTGCACAGGACTGACCGACTGACTGACTGACTGACTGCCCGACTGACTGACTGACTGAATGACTGAC